>NC_012875.2:22783932-22788546 GCF_000003195.3 Sorghum bicolor
GAAATCAATTTGGATGCACCCGATGGAACTCCTTGATGACGTGTGTCATATGGAATCTCACTTTGGTCTGTTTAGAAACAGTGTTAGTTTCGGTGCAAGATATGTGCATGGTTTGCGCCTAATGCACCATAGTCTAAGAAACCATTTTGAAAGCACCTGTTGGTACTTCCGTGAAGAGGCTCAAGTGGAAGCTCGGTTTGATCTGTTTGGAGATATTGCTAATCTTGATGCAAGGTAGATGCACGGTCTGCATGGAACGTACCATATGCTTAGAAATTAATTTGGACACACCCGATAGAACTCTAGGATGACGTGTGTCATAAAGAATCTCGCTTTTGTGTGCATAGAGACAATATTAGTTTCAGTGCAAGATATGTGCACGGTTTGCGCCTAATGCACCAAAGTCTAAGAAACCATTTTGGATTTACCTATTGGTACTCCTAGGTGAAGAGGCTCAAGTGGAGGCTCGGTTCGATCTGTTTAGAGATAGTGCTAATCTTGATGCAAGATAGGTGCACGATTTGCATGGAACATACCATATGCTTAGAAATCAAATTGGACGCACCAGATGGAACTCCTAGATGACATGTGTCATATGGAATCTCACTTCGGTCTGTTTAGAGACAGTGTTACTTTCGGTGCTAGATAGGTGCACGGTTTGCACCTAATGCACTATAGGATAAGAAACCATTTTAGACGTACCCAATGGTACTCCTAGGTCAAGGGGCTCAAGTGAAAGCTCAGTTTGGTCTGTTTGGAGATAGTGCTAATCTTGATGCAAGATAGATGCACAGTCTGCATGAAACGTACCATATGGTTAGAAATCAATTAGGACGCACCTGATATAACTCCTTGATGATGTGTGTCATATGGAATCTTGCTTCGGTTTGACTAGAGACTGTTAGTTTTGGTAGAAGATATGTGCACGGTTTACGCCTAATGCACCATAGGCTAAGAAACCATTTTAGACGCATCCGATGTTTCTCGTAGTTGAAGAGGCTCAAGTGGAGGCTCGATTTGGTCTGTTCAGATATAGTGCTAATCTTGAAGCAAGATAGTTGCGCAGTTTGCATGGAACGTACCATATGTTAAGAAATCAATTTGGATGCACCCAATGGAATTCCTAGATGACGTGTGTCATATGGAATCTCGCTTCGGTCTGTTTGGAGACAATGTTAGTTTCGGTGCAAGATAGGTGCATAGTTTGTGCCTAATGCACCATAGTCTAAGAACCCATTTTTCACGCACCTGTTTGTACTCCTTGATGAAGAGGCTCAAATGGAAGCACAGTTCGGTCTGTTTGTACATAGTGCTAATCTTAATTGCAAGATAGGTGCACGGTTTGCATGGAACATACCATATGCTTGGAAATCAATTTGGATGCACCCGATGGAACTCCTTGATGACGTGTGTCATATGGAATCTCACTTTGGTCTGTTTAGAAACAGTGTTAGTTTTGGTGCAAGATATGTGCATGGTTTGTGCCTAATGCACCATAGTCTAAGAAACCATTTTGGAAGCACCTGTTGGTACTTCCGTGAAGAGGCTCAAGTGGAAGCTCGGTTTGATCTGTTTGGAGATATTGCTAATCTTGATGCAAGGTAGATGCACGGTCTGCATTGAACATACCATATGCTTAGCAATTAATTTGGACACACCCGATAGAACTCCATGATGACGTGTGTCATAAAGAATCTCACTTTGGTGTGCATAGAGACAGTATTAGTTTCAGTGCAAGATATGTGCACGGTTTGCGCCTAATGCACCAAAGTCTAAGAAACCATTTTGGAAGCACCTGTTGGTACTCCTAGGTGAAGAGGCTCAATTGGAGGCTCGGTTCGATCTGTTTAGAGATAGTGCTAATCTTGATGCAAGATAGGTGCACGATTTGCATGCCATATGCTTAGAAATCAAATTGGACGCACCAGATGGAACTCCTAGATGACATGTGTGCAAGATAGGTGCATAGTTTGTGCCTAATGCACCATAGTCTAAGAAACCATTTTTCACGCACCTATTTGTACTCCTTGATGAAGAGGCTCAAGTGGAAGCACAGTTCAGTCTGTTTGTACATAGTGCTAATCTTAATTGCAAGATAGGTGCACGGTTTGCATGGAACATACCATATGCTTGGAAATCAATTTGGATGCACCCGATGGAACTCCTTGATGACGTGTGTCATATGGAATCTCACTTTGTTCTGTTTAGAAATAGTGTTAGTTTCGGTGCAAGATATGTGCATGGTTTGCGCCTAATGCACCATAGTCTAAGAAACCATTTTGGAAGCACCTGTTGGTACTTCTGTGAAGAGGCTCAAGTGGAAGCTCGGTTTGATCTGTTTGGAGATATTGCTAATCTTGATGCAAGGTAGATGCACGGTCTGCATTGAACGTACCATATGCTTAGAAATTAATTTGGACACACCCGATAGAACTCCATGATGACGTGTGTCATAAAGAATCTCGCTTTGGTGTGTATAGAGACAGTATTAGTTTCAGTGCAAGATGTGATGCAAACCCGCTAGGGTTTTTGGCCTGATCTTTCGATGAGAGGCGCTGGATAACTCGATTAGTGGATGGAGATGACGTTCACGGCCCGACTACAGCCCTCAAGACCGCGCCTTAGCAACCGATACTCCACGTCCAACAGCCGTCACGATCTTGTGGAGCGCGACAACCAGCCCCTAGGGCTCCCGTCCTGCAAGCAATCGAAGAACTAGCAAGAACGAGGAAACAAGCACTGAATTTGCAAGATGAATTGAAGGTTTCAAACTGAATCTGAATCAACAATGGGGTTCCGAAGACAAGGAGACGGGCGGCTGATCCTGCACGCGCGCCTACAAGCAAGTAGCAAAGGCTAAACTTGATCTAAACAAAACCCAGTTGTTCATGGCGGCCCTAGATGTAAATAAATAGAGGGGAGGACGACCAAAGGGGTGCTAGAGTCGTCCTCCAACCCTAGGACGCGTCCCTAATGGACTCAACTTGATACATGGGCCATTGGTCCAAAATAGGGTGACGCAGCACCAAAACAGAAAAAGGTGTCGGCACAAAAACAAGGACTGCGCCCGACTCATAAGCTGCATAGATATGTGGTTGGACCCATTGGAAAGTAGACTTCATGAGCTTTCCAACAAGTATAGGAATGTCCCAGTTGGAGTCCATATGACGCCGTGGTGATCCATACAAGTTAGAGTTATTTTCCAGTCCGAATCCAACTCCCAAAACGTGTTGGGTTTGGACTCTTTGTTTCCTTGCTTTAGAAGCGACGTGGTAACGTGATAGAGGATGTTGTGGAGGCTTGGACCTGATCTCCAATCACCTTTGTTAAGTTATCACTCTTCCCATATGCAATCAGCCCTTGAAGTTGGTGTTGCCTCAAATTCTGAATGCAGTTGAACCTACCCTTGCTGATCTTGTCCATTATTCCTGAGCAACACGAAAGTGCACGTGTCTCCATTGTCTAAATATGATTGACAAGAGTTTAAAACTGAACTTACTTGAAGGTTGAGTTGACGGGCACGAGCACGAGTAAGAGGACCAGCTATAGATTGTGCCGGAGAGGATGTAGGATATGTATCGCTGGTGGATGTAGGATATGTATCGCTGATGTTGATGTCCTCATCATCCTCCCTTTCTTGCATTTGAGTCGTCCTCGACTCAAGCTCATCTTCCTCACCCAAATAAGGCTTCAAATCTGCAATGTTAAATGTGGGACTAACCCCAAAATCTGCAGGAAGATCAAGCTTATATGCATTCTCATTAATTCGTTGCAGCACTTTAAAAGGACCATCAGCTCTAGGCATCAATTTGGATTTTCTCAGTTCTGGAAATCTATCTTTTCGCAAATGCAACCAAACCAAATCCCCAGGTTCCAGAATCAATTGCTTTCTACCTTTATCTCCAGCGCATTTGTACTTAGCATTCATGCGCTCTATGTTTTGTTTAGTGGCTTCATGCAATTTTAACATCAATTCAGCACGTTGCTTAGCATCAAAATTTATTTTTTCAGAACTTGGCAAAGGCATTAAATCAATAGGAGCACGTGGCAAGAAGCCATAGACAATCTCAAAAGGACACATTTTTGTAGTAGAATGCAATGAACGATTATAGGCGAACTCAACATGAGGCAAACATTCTTCCCACATCTTAATATTCTTCTTTAAAACAGCCCTTAACATAGTGGATAAAGTTCTATTAACAACTTCAGTTTGACCATCAGTTTGGGGATGACAAGTGGTGGAAAATAAAAGCTTAGTCCCCAATTTGAACCACAAAGTCTTCCAAAAATGACTAAGAAATTTAGCATCACGATCAGAAACAATTGTGTTGGGCACACCATGTAAGCGAACAATTTCTCGAAAGAACAAATCAGCAATATTTGTAGCATCATCAGTTTTATGACATGGTATGAAATGTGCCATCTTAGAAAATCTATCAACAACCACAAACACACTATCACGTCCCCTCCTAGTCCTTGGTAGTCCCAACAGAAAATCCATAGATATATCCTCCCAAGGAGCATTAGGAACAGGAAGAGGTAAATACAAACCGTGGAGATTTAACCGTGACTTTGCCTTTTGATATGTTGTGCAACGAGCAACAAACCTCTCCA
>NC_012875.2:22791293-22822430 GCF_000003195.3 Sorghum bicolor
ATTGCCAAGGTCTACCTAGCAGAATGTTACAAGCTTGCATAGGCACAACATCACATTCAACAATATCTTTGTAGGATCCGATGGAAAAATTAATTCTCACAAGTCTAGTTACCTTTGCCTTACCACTGTTGTTCAGCCATTGGATGTAGTAGGGATGCGGGTGTGGTTTGGTGTTGAGGGCAAGCTTCTGCACCATATCGCTGCTTGCCAAGTTGTTGCAGCTACCTCCATCAATGATCATGCGACAAGAACGCTCTTTGATGACACACTTTGTTTGGAATAAAATGTGTCGCTGATTTTGTTCCGCCATCTCCATTTGTGCACTAAGCACTCGCTGCACGATCAAGCTCTCATAGTGGTCCGCTTCACCTGCATTAATATGTTCTTCTATTTGATCTTCATTACCTGCATGGTCAGTCGCAAGCAGTGCAAGTGTATCCTCATCAAAATCACTAGCAGATGAGTACTCACCATCATCCCTGACAATCATAACTCGCTTGTTTGGACAGTCACGCATCATGTGCCCATATCCCTTGCACCGATGACATTGTATGTTGCTTGTTCTACCCGTCGATGCCACGGATGAAGTACTCGCAGCAGGCTTTTGCATCGTCTTCGCAACTGAATTGGTGGGGTCAGCTCGAGTCTTGTCACTAGATGATGGAGTAGAAATACGTGTAGATGGAGTTGAAGCCACGCGTTGCTGCCATGAATTAGCCTTCCCTGCAGAAATATTACTCCTTGTGCTAGCACGTCGTCCCTGCACTTCCCTTTCAGCTTTACAAGCAAGATGAAACAAACGGGTTACATTATTGTATTCTTTGTGAGCGAGGATGTCCTGAATTTCCCGATTTAACCCACCCAAAAATCTAGCCATAGCCGGTTCCTCATCCTCCTCTAGGTTACAACGCAACATACCCGTTTGTAATTCCTGATAATATTCTTCTACACTTTTAGCACCTTGTCTTAACTGCTGCAACTTATTTATCATATCACGCGCATAGTAAGATGGAACAAATCTAGCTCTCATGGCCCTTTTCAGCGCATCCCAAGTTCTAGGTAAGTTATTAGGATTTTTATTTCCATATTCTATCCACCAAATAGAAGCAAAATCTGTAAACTCACTAGTAGCAGCCCTAACACGTGTAGTCTCAGGAAATTCATGACATGCAAACTTTTGATCAACAGCAATCTCCCAAGTGATGTAAGCATCAGGGTCATATTTACCATCAAAAGGGGGTATCTTAAATTTAATCTTACTGAAAGCATCATCATTATTGTGTACCTCGTGTCGGTGGTTGCCACCCATACCTCTACGGTTGTGACGAAGGCGACGTCGATCACGAGTGTCTTGATCATCATGTTCAGTATCACCAGTGTAGTCATCTTCATGACTACCGTGCTCTCGATCTCCCTCCTTTTCTTCTTTATGCTTCTCTTTATCTTCGGTGTGGAAAGCATCAAATCGCCTTAGGAGAGCAGCAAGGCTTTTGTCCACACTAGCAACGGATTCCTCCAAACTTGTGAGCTTGTTGTTTGTGGCAATCTGCGTAGCCTCCAACTGCCCCAGCTTTTCATTCGTCACCTGCAAGTCGTTATCAAGTCCCTCTGTGTGCAGCTTCACTTTCCTTTCAAAATGTTGTATGATGCCCTTAGTGCGAGGTGTAAGTGGTGTTTCGTTACCATCATCTGCCCCTGGCATGGTTCAAAGACAAAGACAACAAAAAGGCAAGTGAAGAAATAAAAGCCCTACAACTACTAGGATGTAGCTACAGCAAGTCGCTCACACTCAACCTGTAACACAAGTTCTTACCAATTCTTACCTTGCTTTACAGGAGGGGTCGTCTGCCAACAAGTGTACAACAATGGACGAAGTGTATCGGTGCTGCAGCACAAGACCTGTCAAGTTGTAGAGTATGTGGAGCTATAGGTGGGCTGAAACAAGGAACGAACTAGCACCACGTTAGTTATAAAAGCGAGCTGAATAAGCGTTCGACGATGGTACTGTGCTGGTCCTAGGCTAGACCGTGCTAGAGACGCGAGCCTGGACACAAAGGAAAACCACAGCACACCCCCGAAAACAAGGTGGAACAAACCTAAAATCAATATGAAAAACAGCCCCTTTTTTTTCTTTTGAATCTTTTCTCTTTTCTTTTTTTTCTCTTTTTTTTGGGCAACCTCAAAAACTGATTATATGAACAAAAGAATACAAAAGAGCAATTCGCTACTCTCTCTCTCTCTCTCTCTCTCTCTCTCTAGAGTAAGGCCGAACAAGTATGGAGTTATCTTTCTTTTTGAACTCAGATTGGAACTCTACTCGATCCGGACCAAGACCACAGTTCAATTCAGACTTCGCAACAGATTCGACAGAGAGAAGATATGGTAATACTCGGCTGTGTATAGATGGTGACAAGAACTCGAAACTCTAAAGGACTAGACACTAAGACCAGCAACTCGACACAAACCGAAGCAACGCAAATTCAACAAGCCCTAACTAAAACGGTACTAGCCAAGGCACAAAGGTTTAATAGGATTATGGAAAAACTAATCTACTATATTTTTTTTGGCTTTTCTGGACTATAGGAAATTAATTAAAAACAGCAAAGGATTAGAAGTCTCTAACCGAAGAACCTTGCTCTGATTACCAACTGATGCGAACCCGCTAGGGTTTTTGGCCTGATCTTTCGATGAGAGGCACTGGATAACTCGATTTGTGGATGGAGATGACGTTCACGGCCCAACTACAGCCCTCAAGACCGCGCCTTAGCAACCGATACACCACGTCCAACAGCCGTCACGATCTTGTGGAGCGCGACAACCAGCCCCTATGGCTCCCGTCCTGCAAGCAATCGAAGAACTAGCAAGAATGAGGAAACAAGCACTGAATTTGCAAGATGAATTGAAGGTTTCAAACTGAATCTGAATCAACAATGGGGTTCCGAAGACAAGGAGACGGGCGGCTGATCCTGCACGCGCGCCTACAAGCAAGTAGCGAAGGCTAAACTTGATCTAAACAAAACCCAGATGTTCATGGCGGCTCTAGATGTAAATAAATAGAGGGTATGACGACCAAAGGGGTGCTAGAGTCGTCCTCCAACCCTAGGACGCGTCCCTAATGGACTCAACTTGATACATGGGCCATTGGTCCAAAATAGGGTGACGCAGCACCAAAACAGAAAAAGGTGTCGGCACGAAAACAAGGACTGCGCCCGACTCATAAGCTGCATAGATATGTGGTTGGACCCATTGGAAAGTAGACTTCATGAGCTTTCCAACAAGTATAGGAACGTCCCAGTTGGAGTCCATATGACGCCGTGGTGATCCATACAAGTTAGAGTTATTTTCCAGTCCGAATCCAACTCCCAAAACGTGTTGGGTTTGGACTCTTTGTTTCCTTGCTTTAGAAGCGACGTGGTAACGTGATAGAGGATGTTGTGGAGGCTTGGACCTGATCTCCAATCACCTTTGTTAAGTTATCACTCTTCCCATATGCAATCAGCCCTTGAAGTTGGTGTTGCCTCAAATTCTGAATGCAGTTGAACCTACCCTTGCTGATCTTGTCCATTATTCGTGAGCAACACGAAAGTGCACGTGTCTCCATTGTCTAAATATGATTGACAAGAGTTTAAAACTGAACTTACTTGAAGGTTGAGTTGACGGGCACGAGCACGAGTAAGAGGACCAGCTATAGATTGTGCCGGAGAGGATGTAGGATATGTATCGCTGGTGGATGTAGGATATGTATCGCTGGTGTTGATGTCCTCATCAAGATGTGTGCACGGTTTGCGCCTAATGCCCCAAAGTCTAAGAAACCATTTTGGAAGCACCTGTTGGTACTCCTATGTGAAGAGGCTCAATTGGAGGCTCGGTTCGATCTGTTTAGAGATAGTGCTAATCTTGATGCAAGATAGGTGCACAATTTGCATGCCATATGCTTAGAAATCAAATTGGACGCACCAGATGGAACTCCTAGATGACATGTGTCATATGGAATCTCACTTCTGTCCGTTTAGAGACAGTGTTAGTTTCGGTGCTAGATAGGTGCACGGTTTGCACCTAATGCACTATAGGATAAGAAACCATTTTGGACGCACCCAATGGTACTCCTAGGTCAAGGGGCTCAAGTGAAAGCTCAGCTTGGTCTGTTTGGAGATAGTGCTAATCTTGATGCCAGATAGATGCACAGTGTGCATGGAACGTACCATATGGTTAGAAATCAATTAGGACGCACCTGATATAACTCCTTGATGATGTGTCTCATATGGAATCTTGCTTCGGTTTGACTTGAGACTGTTAGTTTTGGTACAAGATATGTGCACGATTTACGCCTAATGCACCATAGGCTAAGAAACCATTTTAGACGCATCCGATGGTACTCGTAGTTGAAGAGGCTCAAGTGGAGGCTCGATTTGGTCTATTCAGATATAGTGCTAATCTTGATGCATGATAGTTGCTCAATTTGCATGGAACGTACCATATGTTAAGAAATCAATTTGGATTCACCCAATGGAATTCCTAGATGACGTGTGTCATATGGTATCTCGCTTCAGTCTGTTTGGAGACAATGTTAGTTTCGGTGCAAGATAGGTGCATAGTTTGTGCCTAATGCACCATAGTCTAAGAAACCATTTTTCACGCACCTGTTTGTACTCCTTGATGAAGAGGCTCAAGTTGAAGCACAGTTCGGTCTGTTTGTACATAGTGCTAACCTTAATTGCAAGATAGGTGCACAGTTTGCATGGAACATACCATATGCTTGGAAATCAATTTGGATGCACCCGATGGAACTCCTTGATGACGTGTGTCATATGGAATCTCTCTTTGGTCTATTTAGAAACAGTGTTAGTTTCGGTGCAAGATATGTGCATGGTTTGCGCCTAATGCACCATAGTCTAAGAAACCATTTTGGAAGCTCGAATTGGTACTTCGGTGAAGAGGCTCAGTGGAAGCTCGGCTTGATTTGTTTGGAGATAGTGCAAATCTTGATACAAGATAGGTGCATGATTTGCATGGAACATACCATATGCTTAGAAATCAATTTGGACGCACCCAATGGAACTCCTAGATGACGTGTGTCATATGAAATCTTGCTTCGGTTCGTTTGTAGACATTGTAAGTTTTAGTACAAGATAGGTGCATAGTATGCGCCTAATGCACCATAGTCTAAGAAACCATTTTTGATGCACCTGTTTGTACTCCTAGATGATGAGGCTCAAGTGGAAGCTCGGTTCGGTCTGTTTGGAGATAGTGCAAGATAGGTGCACGGTTTGCATGGAACATACCATATGCATGGAAATCAATTTGGATGCACTCGATGGAACTCCTCGATGACGTGTGTCATATGGAATCTCGCTTTGGTCTATTTAGAAGCAATGTTAGTTTCGGTGCAAGATATGTTCATGGTTTGCGCCAAATGCACCATAGTCTAAGAAACCATTTAGGAAGCACCTGTTGGTACTTCGGTGAAGAGGCTCAAGTGGAAGCTCGGTTTGATCTGTTTGGAGATAGTGCTAATCTTGATGCAAGATAGGTGCATGATTTGCAAGGAACATACCATATGGTTAGAAATCAATTTGGACGCACCCAATTGAACTCCTAGATGACGTGTGTCATATGGAATCTTGCTTCGGTCCGTTTGTAGACATTGTAAGTTTTAGTGCAAGATAGGTGCACCGTTTGCGCCTAATGCACCATAGTCTAAGAAGCTATTTTGGACGCATTATTTGGTACTCCTGGGTGAAGAGGCTCAAGTGGAAGCATGGTTTGGTCAGTTTGGAGATAGTGCTAATCCTTATGCAAGGTAGGTGCATGGTTTGCATGGAACATACCGTATACTTGGAAATCAATTTGAATGCACCAGATGGAACTCCTTGATGACGTGTGTTATATGGAATCTCGCTTTGGTGCATTTGGAGACATTGTTAGTTTCGGTGCAAGAGAGGTGCACAGTTTGCACCTAATGCACCATAGTCTAAGAAACCATTTTGGACGCATTTGTTGGTACTCTTAGGTGAACTGGCTCAAGTGGATGCTCGGTTCGGTCTGTTTGGTGGTAGTGCTAATCATGATGCAAGATAGGTGCACGGTTTGCATGGAACATACCAAATTGCTTGGAAATCAATCTGGACGCACATGATGGAACTCCTAGATGAGGTGTGTCATACGAAGTGTTGCTTGGGTCTGTTTGGAGAAAGTGTTAGTTTCGGCGCAAGATAGGTGTAACATTTGCACATAATGCAGCATAGTCTAAGAAACCATTTTAGACGCACCCAATGGTACTCCTAGGTAAAAGGCTCAAGTGAAAGCTCGGTTTGGTCTATTTGGAGATATTGCTAATGTTGATGCAAGATAGATGCACGGTCTGCAATGAACATACCATATGCTTAGAAATTAATTTGGACACACCCGATTGAACTCCTTGATGACATGTGTCATATGGAATCTCGCTTTGGTGTGCTTAGAGACAGTATTAGTTTCCGTGCAAGATATGTGCACGGTTTGCGCCTAATGCACCAAAGTCTAAGAAACCATTTTGGAAGCACCTGTTGGTACTCCTAGGTGAAGAGGCTCAAGTGGAGGCTCGGTTCGGTCTATTTAGAGATAGTGCTAATCTTGATGCAAGATAGGTGCACGATTAGCATGGAACATACTATATGCTCAGAAATCAATTTGGACGCACCAGATGGAACTCCTAGATGACATGTGTCGTCTGAAATCTCACTTCGGTCCGTTTAGAGACAGTGTTAGCTTCGGTGCATGATAGGTAACCGGTTTGCACCTAATGCACCATAGGATAAGAAACCATTTTGGACGCACCCTATGGTACTCCTAGGTCAAGGGGCTCAAGTAAAACCTCGGTTTGATTTGTTTGGAGATAGTGTTAATCTTGATGCAAGATAGATGCATGGTTTGCATGGAACATACGGTATGCTCAGAAATCAATTAGGACGCACCTAATATAACTCCTTGATGATGTGTGTCATATGGAATCTTGCTTCGGATCGTTTAGAGACAGTGTTAGTTTTGGTAGAAGATATGCGCACGGTTTACGCCTAATGCACCATAGGCTAAGAAACCATTTTAGACGCACCTGATGGTAGTCGTAGTTGAAGAGGCTCAAGTGGAGGCTCGATTTGATCTGTTCGGATATAGTGCCAATCTTGATGCAAGATAGTTGCACAGTTTGCATGCAACGTACCATATGTTAAGAAATCAATTTGGACGCACCCAATGGAACTCCTAGATCAGGTGTGTCATATAGAATCTCGCTTTGGTCTGTTTGGTGACAATGTTAGTTTTGGTGGAAGATACGTGCATAGTTTGTGCCTAATGCACCATAGTCTAAGAAACCATTTTTGATGCACCTGTTTGTACTCCTAGATGAAGAGGCTCATGTGGAAGCTCGGTTCAGTCTGTTTCGAGATAGTACTAATCTTGACGCAAGATAGGTGCATGATTTGCATGGAACATACCATATGCTTAGAAATCAATTTTGACGCTCCCAATGGAACCCTAGATGATGTGTGTCGTTTGGAATCATGCCTCGGTCCGTTCGTAGACATTGTAAGTTTTAGTGCAAGATAGGTGCAATGTTTGTGCCTAATGCACCATAGTCTAAGAAACCATTTTGGAGGCACTATTTGGTACTCGCGGGTGAAGAGGCTCAAGTGGAAGCTTGGTTCAGTCAGTTTGGAGATAGTGCTAATCCTTATGCAAGGTAGGTGCATGGTTTGCATGGAACATACCATATGCTTGGAAATCAATTTGGATGCACCCGATGGAACTCCTTAATGACGTGTGTCATATGGAATCTCGCTTTGGTGCATTTGGAGACATTGTTAGTTTCGGTGCAAGATAGTTGCACAGTTTGCACCTAATGCACCATAGTCTAAGAAACCATTTTGGAAGCACTTGTTGGTACTCCTAGGTGAAGGGGCTCAAGTGGATGCTCGGTTCGGTCTATTTGGAGATAGTGCTAATCTTGATGCAAGATAGGTGCACGGTTTGCATGGAACATACCATATGCTTGGAAAACAATTTGGATGCACCAGATGGAACTCCTTGATGATGTGTGTCATATGGAATCTCTCCTTGGTCTATTTAGAAACAGTGTTAGTTTCGGTGCAAGATATGTGCATGGTTTGCGCCTAATGCACCATAGTCTAAGAAACTATTTTGGAAGCACGAATTGGTACTTCGGTGAAGAGGCTCAGTGGAAGCTCGGTTTGATTCGTTTCGAGATAGTGCTAATCTTGATGCAAGATAGGTGCATGATTTGCATGGAACATACCATATGCTTAGAAATTAATTTGGACGCACCCAATGGAACTCCTAGATGACGTGTGTCATATGAAATCTTGCTTCGGCTCGTTTGTAGACATTGTAAGTTTTAGTGCAAGATACGTGCATAGTTTGTGCCCAATGCACCATAGTCTAAGAAACCATTTTGGACGCACTATTTGGTACTCCTGGGTGAAGAGGCTCAAGTGGAAGCTTGGTTTGGTCAGTTTGGAGATAGTGCTAATCCTTATGCAAGGTAGGTGCATGGTTTGCATGGAACATATCATATGCTTGGAAGTCATTTTCGATGCACCCGATGGAACTCCTTGATGATGTGTGTCATTTGGAATCTCGCTTTGGTCCATTTGGAGATATTGTTCGGTGAAAGATAGGTGCACAGTTTGCACCTAATGCACCATAGTCTAAGAAACCATTTTGGACGCACTTGTTTGTACTCCTAGGTGAAGGGGCTCAAGTGGATGCTCGGTTCGGTCTGTTTAGAGATAGTGCTAATCTTGATGCAAGATAGGTGCACGGTTTGCATGGAACATACCAAATGCTTGGAAAACAATCTAGAAGCACATGATGGAACTCCTAGATGATGTGTGTCATACGAAATCTGGCTTCGGTCTGTTTGGAGACAGTGTTAGTTTCGGTGCACGATAGGTGGAAGGTTTGCACATAATACAGCATAGGCTAAGAAACCATTTTGGCCGCAATCGATGTTACTCCTAGGTAAAAGGCTCAAGTGAAAGCTCGGTTTCGTCTATTTGGAGATAGTGCTAATCTTGATGTAAGATAGATGCACGGACTACATGGAACATACCATATGCTTAGAAATTAATTTGGACACAGCCGATAGAACTCCTTGATGATGTGTGTCATATGGAATCTCGCTTTGGTGTGCTTAGAGACAGTATTAGTTTTGGTGCAAGATATGTGCACGGTTTGCGCCTAATGCTCCAAAGTCTAAGAAACCATTTTGGAAGGACCTGTTAGTACTCCTAGGTGAAGAGGCTCAAGTGGAGGCTCGGTTCGGTCTATTTAAAGATAGTGCTAATCTTGATGCAAGATAGGTGCACGATTTGCATGGAACATACCATATGCTCAGAAATCAATTTGGGCACCAGATGGAACTCCTAGATGACATGTGTCGTATGGAATCTCACTTCGGTCCGTTTAGAGACAGTGTTAGTTTTGGTGCAAGATAGGTAACCGGTTTGCACCTAATGCACCATAGGATAAGAAACCATTTTGGACGCACCCGATGGTACTCCTAGGTCAAGGGGCTCAAGTGAAAGCTCGGTTTGGTCTATTTGGAGATAGTGCTAATCTTGGTGCAAAATAAATGCACGGTTTGCATGGAACATACGATATGCTCAGAAATCAATTAGGACGCACCTGATATAACTCCTTGATGATGTGTCATATGGAATCTTGCTTCGGTTCATTTAGAGACAGAGTTAGTTTTGGTTGAAGATATGTGCACTGTTTACGCCTAATGCACAATAGGCTAAGAAATCATTTTAGACGCACCCGATGGTACTCGGATTTGAAGAGGCTCAAGTGGAGGCTCGATTTGCTCTGTTCGAATATAGTGCTAATCTTGATGCAAGATAGTTGCACAGTTTGCATGCAACATACCATATGTTAAGAAATCAATTTGGACGCACCCAATGGAACTCCTAGAAGACGTGTGTCATATGGAATCTCGCTTCGGTCTGTTTGGAGACAATGTTAGTTTCGGTGCAAGATAGGTGCATAGTTTGTGCCTAATGCACCATAGTCTAAGAAACCATTTTTGACGCACCTGTTTGTACTCCTAGATGAAGGGGCTCAAGTGGAAGCTCGGTTCGGTCTGTTTGGAGATAGTGCTAATCTTGATTCAAGATAGGAGCACGGTTAGCTTGGAACATACCATATGCTTGGAAATCAATTTGGATGCACCCGATGGAACTCCTTGATGACGTGTGTCATATGGAATCTCGCTTTTGTCTATTTAGAAACAGTGTTAGTTTCAGTGCAAGCTATGTGCATCGTTTGCGCCTAATGCACTATATTCTAAGAAACCATTTTGGAAGCACCTGTTGGTACTTCGGTGAGGAGGCTCAAGTGGAAGCTCGGTTTGATCTGTTTGGAGATAGTGCTAATCTTGATGCAAGGTAGGTGCATGATTTGCAAGGAACATACCATATGCTTAGAAATCAATTTGGACGCACCCAATGGAACTCCTAGATGACGTGTGTCATATGGAATCTTGCTTCAGTCCGTTTGTAGACATTGTATGTTTTAGTGCAAGATAGGTGCACAGTTTGCGCCTAATGCACTATAGTCTAAGAAACCATTTTTGACGTACTATTTGGTACTCCTGGGTGAAGAGGCTCAAGTGGAAGCTTGGTTTGGTCAGTTTGGAGATAGTGCTAATCCTTATGCAAGGTAGGTGCATGGTTTGCATGGAACATACCAAATGCTTGGAAATCAATTAGAATGCACCCGATGGAACTCCTTGATGACGTGTCATATGGAATCTCGCTTTGGTGCATTTGGAGACATTGTTAGTTTCGGTGCAAGAGAGGTGCACAGTTTGCACCTAATGCAGCATGGTCTAAGAAACATTTTGACGCACTTGTTGGTACTCCTAGGTGAAGGGGCTCAAGTGGATTCTTGGTTCGGTCTGTTTGGAGGTAGTGCTAATCTTGATGCAAGATAGATGCATGGTTTGCATAGAACATACGATATGCTTAGAAATCAATTAGGACGCACATGATGGAACTCCTAGATGACGTGTGTCATACGAAATCTTGCTTCGGTCTGTTTGGAGACTGTTAGTTTCGGTGCAAGATAGGTGTAAGGTTTGCACATAATGCAGCATAGGCTAAGAAACCATTTTAGATGCACCCGATGGTACTCCTAGGTAAAAGGCTCAAGTGAAAGCTCGGTTTCGTCTATTTGGAGATAGTGCTAATGTTGATGCAAGATAGATGCCTGGTCTGCATTGAACATACCATATGCTTAGAAATTAATTTGGACACACCCAATAGAACTCCTTGATGACATGTGTCATATGGAATCTCGCTTTAGTGTGCTTAGAGACAGTATTAGTTTCGGTGCAAGATATGTGCACGGTTTGCGCCTAATGCACCAAAGTCTAAGAAACCATTTTGGAAGCACCTGTTGGTACTCCTAGGTGAAGAGGCTCAAGTGGAGGCTCGGTTTGGTCTGTTTAGAGATAGTGCTAATCTTGATGCAAGATAGGTGCACCATTTGCATGGAACATACCATATTCTCATAAATCAATTTAGACGCACCAGATGGAACTCCTAGATGACATGTGTCGTATGGAATCTCACTTCAGTCCGTTTAGAGATAGTGTTAGTTTCGGTGCAAGATAGGTAACCGGTTTGCACCTAATGCACCATAGGATAAGAAACCATTTTGGACGCACCCGATGGTACTTCTAGGTCAAGGGGCTCAAGTGAAAGCTCAGTTTGGTCTATTTGGAGATAGTGCTAATCTTGATGCAATATAGATGCACGGTTTGCATGGAACATACGATATGCTAAGAAATCAATAAGGACGCACCTGATATAACTCCTTGATGAAGTGTGTCATATGGAATCTTGCTTTGGATCGTTTAGAGACATTGTTAGTTTTGGTAGAAGATATGTACACGGTTTACACCTAATTAGGACGCACCCGATGGTACTCGTAGTTGAAGAGGCTCAAGTGGAGGCTCGATTTGTTCGGATATAGTGCCAATCTTGATGCAAGATAGTTGCACAGTTTGCATGCAACGTACCATATGTTAAGAAATCAATTTGGACGCACCCAATGGAACTCCTAGATGACGTGTGTCATATGGAATCTCGCTTCGGTCTGTTTGGTGACAATGTTAGTTTCGGTGCAAGATAGGTGCATAGTTTGTGCCAAATGCACCATAGTCTAAGAAACCATTTTTGATGCACCTGTTTGTACTCCTAGATGAATAGGCTCAAGTGAAAGCTCGGTTCAGTCTGTTTGGAGATAGTGCTAATCTTGATGCAAGATAGGTGCACGGTTTGCATGGAACATACCATATGCTTGGAAATCAATTTGGATGCACCCAATGGAACTCCTTGATGACGTGTGTCATATGGAATCTAGCTTTGGTCTGTTTAGAAACAGTGTTAGTTTCGGTGCAAGAATTGTGCATGGTTTGCGCCTAATGCACCATAGTCTAAGAAACCATTTTGGAAGCACCTGTTGGTACTTCGGTGAAGAGGCTCAAGTGGAAGCTCAGTTTGATCTATTTGGAGACATGTGTCATAACGATAGCTCTGTTCTTAATCATTCTCGCGTTGTCTCGATCGTAGCAATAAGTCGTGTCGTTTAGTGCGCTCTTTCCAAGCTTTTCTTTTGATTGGTGCTTGTTCTTAGTCATGATTGTTTGTTTGTCTATTTGTGTTGCTTGGTTGCTACGAGTAGTAGAAGCGTGGTTCATCAACAGTGAAGATCAGGAGCTGAGGACCGACAGTCGAAGCAGAAGTTGGAGATCAGAAGAAAGAAGCTAAAGAATTCTGAGCAGATATACACTGGGAATTAAGGCAAGTGCAGGCACCCTTTGATCATATTGTACCTATGAACTTTAAATACATTTACTTTCCATTGCATGTGTCTTAATACTGCAAATCCTAAGGACATGACTAGTCTTCTACTATATTCCTTGTATATTTGGGTTTATACATGGGTAGTATAGTGAACAGTAGATATGCTTAGTTGCTCTACTCAATCTAATCTATATAATAATAAAAATAATGATCTTGCTTAATAAATTCTTCAATGATGATAAATGATTAAATGATGAACAATGGTCACTTCGGTGATGGAGATGTTGCGGTGCTTGCGAGCATCGTGGTTTGGTTGAGGACAGGGGGAGCGGGTACTGTTGGTGGTCCGGTTTGCCGGGCGTACCCGTCTGTGCTCTCCGTAAGGACTTAGTCAGGGAGCGGCCCCCTGGGACTTACAGTGCAGCTCCAAGCTATATGGCTCTGGCTTGACTAATTATCAGGACCTCCACTGGTAGGGTGTTACTTTCCTGGTAGGCGTAAGGAATGTAGCTTGGGTATTCATATTAAGAGGTCGGTCAGTTCGGGGTCCCATTGCTATGGGCACGGCTGCCGCGCGCCCCGGCGAAAACTTACGAGTGGCATCCTATTAGTTGGACCCTGTGAAAGGTCTCGTAGTAAAACCCTGCCTGCTCACCTTGGTAGTGTTTTGGGGAGTCGCGACCCCAGGCAAATGGGAATCATGACTTGGAGTGAAAGTGCACACCTCTGCAGAGTGTAAAACTGATATATCAGCCGTGCTCACGGTCACGAGCGGCCCAGACCCTCACTTGATGAGCAAATTGGATTCACTGGATACTTGGAGATGGAACTTGGCGAGGTTGCTACCTCGTGTTTTGGTGGAGTGGCTATTCCGTGTTGGCAGGATTGCTATCCTGTGTTAATAATTGGGGTTAATCCCCGGACTACTATAATTATTAGGGTAGTCTTTTAAAAGATGCTAATCACTACTTACACTAATAAAGGGTTGGGTTTATGCTACTCATAATTAGTAGTAGGTTGTTCTAATAATAGTCATAATTAAAAGTGATCAACTAAAATGCTACCGCAGTCAAACCAAGTCAGCTTTACCTTGTTTTAAGGCTTGCATGTCATTACTTTCCGTCTGTGCTTGTTGAGTTCGACATGAACTCACCCTTGCTATTTCCCCCACACCCCCAGTGTGTAGTAATGTGCTGCTCAGAAGAAGAACAAAGATGCTATGGAGTTTTCTAGAAGCTTATCAGAAGTGCTTGGCGTACAGAGCCCCCAGTCAACCGTCCCTGAGAAGAATGGAGCCTAAGAAGTTTAGCTTCTGTTTCCGCGTACTCTGATGTTTGTAAGTGTTAATATAAATATGTTTTCCGCTATATATAACATTGTTTCTGATATTTCTATTCTCTGTTGTATGTGTGGACTTCCTGAGCACACATATGACGACTCTGGTCTTATTTTAAAAGCCAGGGTGTGACAGGAATGGTATCAGAGCAATGTTGACTGTAGGACGTATGCCTAGATAGCACTGGTCGATTTCTAAAGCTTATTTTGCTGTAAAACTATTTTCTCATCCCTTGACTCTTTCATTCTGACTGTTTCCTTCCCCTTGTCATTTTGTATCTCCTCCTTGAATAGCTGCCTTTGAGCTATTTCTATTTATCTCCTTGGCTTTTGTTTAGTTGTTTTACTTAAATTTTCAAAATTTGCTTTATTCCAGATTCGATGGCCCTTCATCATCTCAGACTTACCTTTTAGGATGACCACCACTATTGAAGAAGTACGTGTAGTATCGTTGGTGTGTTGCGTGCTTGTTTTGTTTGGGTTGATGTTTTGTGTGTTGTCTCTGTTCTAGTGTTTTGAAGGAGTTCTGGAAGAAATCGTTTGAGGATTAGTTCGATCTCTATTAAGTGGGGTAGTGATCTCTCTTATCCTATCCATCTATTGTCAATCTTGATCCTCTCCACCTATTTTTCTCTCACTTCATATCATACTCTTTGCCTATACTACTCTAGCTCATTCTACTATTGCCTAATGTCAGATGATTGATCCAAGTGGTGACATCAATGGAAAGAATATTGGTGATCAGAGTCAACCAATGACTTCTGCAACACAATTGAGCAGTGAAGAGATGATAGCTTGGCAATCCCAAATCCTAGAGATGGCAGCTGATCAGATGGCTAGACTCCAGAATCTTTTGATACTACAATCTTTACTTCTCCAAGGTGACATTGAAGAAGCTTACACCAAATGTCAGGAAGACCCAACTATGCTACCCTTGTCCCTAGTAAACAAGGAGAAGCCCTTGTCTATGCAAGATCAAGTACTAAGTGGAGTGGGACCATCAAAAGATTCTCAGTTATATTTAGAAAAGAACATGACTGAAACTCAAGAAAAAGCAATGAAGCGACAAGTCGTAGAAGCCTGGAAGAACATGAAAGCTAAGAATGATGGTATTAATGAGGCACTTGGGATTCAAGAGCCGTGTAACTGCTGCAGATACTATGGTTTACCTTGTCTTCAGAACAAGTCAAGTGAAGGAAAGATTGAGGTACCCTAGGATCAACAGACTGAAGGTAACAAGAAAAGGAAGGCAATCTCACTAGAGCCACTGTTAAGTGTCGAGCCAAATCCGAAATCTACATCGCAGTTACCTATAGCTCCAAACTCTCCTCAGACACATTCATATCTTGAAGAGTTAGATGCCCCTTCAGCTACTCTTGCTATGCCAGAGATATGCCTAGATGGATGGACCATCACCTATACAGAGTTTCAGCCTCGAAAGAGTAATCAAGCTAAGAAGCGAATAAGTGAAGAGACTCCATTGAAGATGAACCCTCAGAACCAACAAGTTAGTAGCACTTTAGTTACTCCTGGCACATCAATTCAAGGAGCTCAATGTCAGGATAGCACTAATGTTAAAACTGTTAGCAATGCTTGTTACCAGTGTCACGAAGAGGGACATCACAAGAAGCATTGTCCAAAGAAGTACCCAGTTCGTGACTACGTTAATGGTAGATTGTACCATGTGGATCTGTGTACTGCTCGTGAAGCACAAAATGTGGTGTTTGGATCAATTCTTGTAAACTCAACTCCGGCCACTATTTTGTTCGACTCAAGTTCTTCACATTCTTTCATCTCAAATGAATGTGTTGCTGATCATAAGATGCTTATGTTGGAAATGAAGAAACCCATACTAGTAAAATCACCAAGAGGGAAGATGAAAGCAACACACATGTGCCCAAAAGTTAGGCTTGACATAAAAGGTGTAAATTTTGAGGTGAATCTTGTAGTTTTGGAATCAATGGAGATTGATGTCGTTCTTGGAAGAGGATGGTTAACCGCTTGTCATGGAAAGATTGACTGTACCCAACACTCAGTGTCATTAACCACCCCATCAGGAGATAGGTTTGTGTATGAAGGTATTCAACCTCACCTGAAGGATTAAAGGAATAATGGAAGGATTGTACCGACAACGAGGCAGTTTGAAAGAAGTGTGGACCTTATACAGAGGTGATATATTCTCAACATCTGATGTGAAGCAAGTTATATTAAGGGACCTAGATAGATTTGAGCTAGTCAATGATGGTCTATGAAATCTGAAGTCAGTTGTGTCTATTAGCTTATAAAGATTTTGTATTCAAGTCACTTGTAATCTTCTTTGTAAAATGAGATGTCTTGTTCATTGGACCTTATCATTCTTAAGCTTCCAATAGGAGTAATGAGTTGTTTGACCAGATGTTCAGTCTATTTATGGTATCCGATGGAACCTTGGACGAAGCACATCGTGCTATCCCAACATCAAGTTGTAGTGCTTACCTGTGAAGCGATCTTAAATTCTTCATACAAAATGAGTCGACATCCTTTGTGTAGTTCTCTCTTGCAACGTTCTCCCGACACTACAAGTAGTAGGTCATATCTGCTTAGAATCCATCTATGGAGACCACAAAGAAGCACTGAGTGACCTAGAAAATGCCATGCCTGTTGACCTATCAAAGCAAGGCAATAGGAAACCTAGGTCCTAAGATAAGACCTCTTTTTCACCGTGGAATATATGCTGGACTATCACGTGACAAAATGCAGAACCTGAAAATCAGATGTAAAACCATACCGATATATGGTCAATTTCACCGACCCCTTGGTTTGTTTTGCTGGGAAGTGTTCAAGAACTTTCACGTGGATAAACTTCTTGTCTTCTGACTTACGTCTCACACCAGCACTAAGAAAATTAAGAACATCTTAATCTATCCTTTCCAATCATTGTGTTGATTCTCTCCCTGTTCCTCGGAATCTCCATCTGTGCAGCGTGTTGTCGAGCTAGTAACCTCCAAAGGAAAACTATGAAGATTATCTACCGACAAGATGAGTGTTCTTATACAGGATTTTGGAAGATAAGCTAACACTTGGTTTAAGTGGGGTAGCGTCCGCTACGATCATCACTCTCGAAAGTCTCAACTTAAAAGACATGGAGAACTATATATTGATCCTTATCATTCTTGCGATGAGCCCTTATCAATTTTGTCAACGTGTGATCTTGGATCTTACGTCTCATAGGACTACAAATGATTAAGCGTGAAGACAAAAAAAAATTCCAAGTCTTTGTTAAATTTTGATCATTCTTTATCCTTTCGTCTACTATCTTATACATATCCGGAATCGAGGAAATTGTGAGTACAATAATATCTATCTTCATCTCCCATATATCATCCCCTGTTAATACTAGCTTCTCGCGCTTGCACCTTATCATAATACAGGATTCAAAGGTCAATTCTTATCTCATACGTTTATTTTTCCTTGTCATCAATCTTTACCATACTCTTTACCCTTTATGTCTTTATTTATTCCTATGATCACGTCTTAAAAGTCTCAAAACAACTTTGATGATCTACTTTATCTTTCCCTCTAGTTTCTTCAAATCTCGGGACGAGATTTAGGTTAAGTGGGGTAGATCTATAACAATCCAAAATTTTTTTAATTTTGGATTGTTATCACAAAACACTAAATTAAATAAGGATTTAAATTTTTTTCTAAAAATATTCCAAGATTCATTTAATTATTGAATTCATAAAGAGAGAAAAATGTGGAATTTTAAAACTTTTATAAAGTTAAGTGATGAGTGTTTTGTTTGCTGTTGTGTGCTCTGTGCCCTAGCTTTATTTGGTTTGTGTGAAAAAAAATATGAATTATAAAATTTCTAGCGAGCCACGTTTAGGTCCTTTTGATTTTCGGAGAAATAAAATTCCAAAAGTTCCATTTGAAAACTAATTTATATTTGAATAGAAAAATAATTTAAAAATGTGTTATTAAGAAAACATTCTTTGTTTCTAAAAGAAGTAGAGAAAACAATTCTTAAAATAACCCAAAATTAATAAATTAAATTTTGGTTTATAAAGATGTTGACAAATTTGGTCTAAACCCTTTTGAAATAAAAAGAAAACTTTTTTTTCTTTCTTTCTCTTTTTGGCCCGCTTTAGCTTTTGGCCTAGCCCTCTCCTACAGCCGGCCCAGCGTCGCAGCAGCAGGCCAAGCCCAGCCCCGCGGCCCAGCTGCACTTGCCCCCTGTGCCCGCGCTTTCTCACCGCCAGGCGGGCCCCGCTTGTCAGCGGGAGCGGCCTTCTTCCCCGCCGCGCCGTGTGATGCGGAGGCCATCGCCACCGCTCGATCCGAGCGCCCGCACGCGAACCGAGGATGGTCGCGCCTATAAGAGGGCCACGCCGAACCCCCTGCGCCCCCTTCGAACCCTAACCGAGCTCCGCCGCCACCCCTAACCCTAGCAGCGCCGCCGCCATTGCCGTAGCCGCGGAGCCGAGGTTCCGCCACCGTCGTTCTCTGTCTCCTCTCCGTCTCTGTCAACAAGAGCGCCACCCTGAGGTTCGCAAGGAGGTGAGGAACTCTCCCGTACCCTCGCTTTAGCTCTCTGCCTCCTCTAGCGCCCTCTGGCCGAGCTCCGACGAGCTTGCGGCCGCCGTCCATGGCGCCGCCGCGTGCGCAGCCGCCTCCGGCCTTCTCCGGTTGTCGTGGACCCCCGCGTCGAGTTCGCGTTGCCGAGCCGCACCTGCTCGTACCCTCGCGTCGGCCTCCCGTGCCCTATCGCGCGATCTCGCCAAACTCCGATGAGCCCCGAGCCGGCGCCCATGGCGCGCCGCCGCAAAGAGGCGCTGCCCCGGCGGCCTTCCCGGCTGGAGGACCCGCAGCCGCCCGATCTTGAGCCAACGGCTCAGATTTACCGCGGACCAAGTCAGTGCCTGCATCAGCGCCGCGTCAGCGCCACGTCAGCCAAGACGGGTCAACCAGGTCAAGCCACGGTCCGCCCTTGCACTTTTGCAGAAAACACCCTCAGCTTTTGTGAAATCAACCCGCAGTCCATCCCTGTTCAAAAATAATTAGGTTTAGGTCCCGACTTTATCAGTTTAACCACTGTAGCCATCGGTATTTAAAGATTTAGTCCAAAATGCTTTTAAAATTCAGTTTTATTTATTTAAAATACGAAAGATAGCTCTGTTTATTCACAGTTTTGCCACCGATCTAGTTTTGGCCATAGAATGCGCGTTTTAATTCCGATTGAGCCCGTTCTCGTCGCATTAGTTTCATATCGCCACGCTCTACGCAGTAGTATAAATATTTATCATGTAATTTATTTCTGAATTTATTGATTTAAATATAATTTGATTAATAGCTTTTAAATTTGAAACAATCTAGGGTTGTAATTCGGTTCTCGTTGCATTGTGACTATGTCGATGTAATATACATATTAGCAGTGCTATATTTATTGTCTCATGTTTATGATTATAATTAATCCGATTAATGTTTCGAATGCATTCCTATTTAATTAATTTAAAAACACATTAGGTTTACACTTTGGTATTTATAATCAAATGTGAACTCAAATACTTCTTAATTATAATTTGGTTATTTAAACATGAAGCACATAAATAATTTAGTAATATTTATCTAGAGTCTTTTTGATTTAAAAGTAAATAATGTTTATAATTTTGATCTTTTATAAATAAATAAATAAATGCCCATGTTATTAATATCAACTTTAATGTTTCTTTATTGGTTATAACTTGATTAGTTTAAATATGATATATAATCACTCGATTAGTTGCTTTCATATGTTCTATATTTCAAAACTATAAATGCTTGATTGGCTTTAGTGGTATATAATTAATTATAAATAGAATATGACTAACATTTAACCTTAACCTTTATAATCTCTTACAGTTTGGTCAACTCAACTTTTAGACAAAGTCTATCACCTCTTTTCATAAAAAACGACCAATGTATAGTTGTCTTCTCTGTTACACTTCGAGCCTCGATAGTTGTGTCTTTTTAACGATAGCTCCGTTCTTAATCGTTCTCGCGTTGTCTCGATCGTAGCAATAAGTCGTGTCATTTAGTGCGCTCTTTCCAAGCTTTTCTTTTGATTGGTGCTTGTTCTTAGTCATGATTGTTTGTTTGTCTATTTGTGTTGCTTGGTTGCTACGAGTAGTAGAAGCGTGGTTCATCAACAGTGAAGATCAGGAGCTGAGGACCGACAGTCGAAGCAGAAGTTGGAGATCAGAAGAAAGAAGCTAAAGAATTCTGAGCAGATATACACTGGGAATTAAGGCAAGTGTAGGCACCCTTTGATCATATTGTACCTATGAACTTTAAATACATTTACTTTCCATTGCATGTGTCTTAATACTGCAAATCCTAAGGACATGACTAGTCTTCTACTAATTCCTTGTATACCTGGGTTTATACATGGGTAGTATAGTGAACAGTAGATATGCTTAGTTGCTCTACTCAATCTAATCTATATAATAATAAAAATAATGATCTTGCTTAATAAATTCTTCAATGATGATAAATGATTAAATGATGAACAATGGTCACTTCGGTGATGGAGATGTTGCGGTGCTTGCGAGCATCGTGGTTTGGTTGAGGACAGGGGGAGCGGGTACTATTGGTGGTCCGGTTTGCCGAGCGTACCCGTCTCTGCTCTCCGTAAGGACTTAGTCAGGGAGCGGCCCCCTGGGACTTACAGTGCAGCTCCAAGCTATATGGCTCTGGCTTGACTAATTATCAGGACCTCCGCTGGTAGGGTGTTACTTTCCGGGTAGGCGTAAGGAATGTAGCTTGGGTTTTCATATTAAGAGGTCGGTCAGTTCGGGGTCCCATTGCTATGGGCACGGCTGCCGCGCGCCCCGGCGAAAACTTACGAGTGGCATCCTATTAGTTAGACCCTGTGAAAGGTCTCGTAGTGAAACCCTGCCTGCTCACCTTGGTAGTGTTTTGGGGAGTCGCGACCCCGGGCAAATGGGAATCACGACTTGGAGTGAAAGTGCACACCTCTGCAGAGTGTAAAACTGATATATCAGCCGTGCTCACGGTCACGAGCGGCCCAGACCCTCACTTGATGAGCAAATTGGATTCACTGGATACTTGGAGATGGAACTTGGCGAGGTTGCTACCTCGTGTTTTGGCGGAATGGCTATTCCGTGTTGGCAGGATTGCTATCCTGTGTTAATAATTGGGGTTAATCCCCGGACTACTATAATTATTAGGATAGTCTTTTAAAAGATGCTAATCACTACTTACACTAATAAAGGGTTGGGTTTATGCTACTCATAATTAGTAGTAGGTTGTTCTAATAATAGTCATAATTAAAAGTGATCAACTAAAATGCTACCGCAGTCAAACCAAGTTAGCTTTACCTTGTTTTAAGGCTTGCATGTCATTACTTTCCGTCTGTGCTTGTTGAGTTCGACATGAACTCACCCTTGCTATTTCCCCCACACCCCCAGTGTGTAGTAATGTGCTGCTCAGAAGAAGAACAAAGATGCTATGGAGTTTTCTAGAAGCTTATTAGAAGTGCTTGGCGTACGGAGCCTCCAGTCAACCGTCCCTGAGAAGAATGGAGCCTAAGAAGTTTAGCTTCTGTTTCCGCGTACTCTGATGTTTGTAAGTGTTAATATAAATATGTTTTCCGCTATATATAACATTGTTTTTGATATTTCTATTCTCTGTTGTATGTGTGGACTTCCTGGGCACACATATGACGACTCTGGTCTTATTTTAAAAGCCAGGGTGTGACAGGGTACATTGAATTCGATGATCTTTGTGAGCTTAGCTATTTAGAGAATAGTCAGTTTTCTAGATTTGAATTGTCATGCTCTTCCAATGTTAGTTTTCATGCAATTGGCAAATATAATTATGCAAAGGAGTATATGGTACACCGAATTTACATTTATTCAAACATAAAATCTCCTTTTATTGTGAAACAATATGACCAACTAGAAGTGTGCAATAACCATAACCATGTCATGGCGGGTTTGCCTAGTTTTCTTATGATGGAACAGGGCAAGTATCAAGCAGGAGAGCAAGGTTCATCAATTCTGACAACACATGCTCCACCAATGATTAAACCGAGGACGGTTTGCTGTCAAGAAGGGGAGAATGATGAGGACATCACCTGCTCCGTAATACTTACATGGATCAGGAGAATATTTGATTGCATATTGAAAGTATGGATGGTGAATGAAGCTGATTGGGGACCATTATGCCCTACTTAGGAGAAGAGGAAAAGCTTGAGTCGAGGACGACTCAAATGCAAGAAAGGGAGGACGATGAGGACATGAGTACCATCAATAGAAGAGGACAAGCTTGAGTCGAGGACGACTCAAATGCAAGAAGGGGAGGATGATGAGGACATGAGCACCATCAATACATCCACGCCTCAGATTCATATGCATGACAACTCAACTATCTAGAATAATGAGGAGGAACCGCAAGGAAGCATATTCGCAATGGGCTAAATTTGGACTGTAGAAGGGTCTCAACTTGTGGTGGCCACCAAGACTACATACGGTGACCGATTTTGATGTTCAAATACACGATGGAAAGCTTATGACGTCTATTTTCACATGGATCCAGTCCAATGTCCATATCTATAATGAGGCGGCCGCAATCGTCGAGTTACTCCAGAGACCTTTCTGTGGACAGCTTCATTCAATAAGAAACTCCATGCATGCATGATATGGATATTATTGTTTTCTTTTGTTTTTAGTGAGTCGAGGGATTAGCACCGCACACTCTGGTTGCTCTCTCTTGTATAAAGGCTTCTACAGCCAGAGACACAAAGCGGGTTTTGTTTTGTTGTAAGTTTAGCCAATGCTACTTCCTTGTAGACGCATGTGTCGACTAGACCATCCGTTCTACTTGATTCAAAACCCCATATTGTTATCGTGATTCATAGCAGATCCTTCTTGTATTATTTGGCAATTGAGTGCCTGTTCTATCTGTTCTTGCATGTTCTTCGATTGCGTGTAGGAATTACCCTAGTGGTTTGGTTGGTTGTGATCAACAAGATCGTGATCAACTGCTGGAATTGGTGTATCGATCGCTAAGGCGCAGCATCCTTGGACTGTGCACCTATCTTACATGAAGATTAGCACTATCTCCAAACAGATCGTACCGAGCTTTCACTCGAGACTCTTCACCTAGAAGTACCATTAGGGGCTTCCACAACTATTTCTAAGCCTATGGTGCATTAGGACTAACAGTATCTACAAATGGTTTCTTAGACTTTGGTGCATTAGGCGCAAACCGTGCACATATCTTGCACCGAAACTAATACTGTCTCTAAGCACACCAAAGCGAGATTCCATATGACACACATCATCTAGAAGTTCTATCGGGTGCGTCCAAACTGATTTCTGAGCATATGGTACGTTCCATGCAAACCGTGCACCTATCTTGCGTCAAGATTTGCAGTATCTCCAAACAGACCAAACCAAGATTCCACTTGAGCCTACCAAGCTTCCACTTGAGCCTCTTCACTTAGGAGTACCAACAGGTGCGTCCAAAATGGTTTCTTAGGCTATGGTGCATTAGGCGCAAACCCTAAACCCTATCTTGCACCAAAACTAACACTATCTCCAAATGGACCGAAGTGAGATTCCATATGACACACATCATCTAGGAGTTCTATCGGGTGTGTCCAAATTTATTTCAAAGCATATGGTACATCCATGCAAACTGTGCACCTATCTTGCATCAAGATTAGCACTATCTCCAAATAGACTAAACTGAGCTTCCACTTAAACCTCTTTAGCTTGGAGTACAATCAGGTGCTTCCAAAATGGTTTGTTAGTGTATGGTGCATTATGTAGAAACTGTGTACCTTTCTTGCACCAAAACAAACACTATCTCCAAACAGACCAAAGCGAGATTACATATGACACATGACATCTAGGAGTTCCATCAGGTGTGTCCAAATTGATTTCTGAGCATATGGTACGTTCCATGCAAACCATGCACCTATTTTGCATCAAGATTAGCATTATCTCCAAACAGACCGAACCCAAGCTTCTAGTTGAGCCTCTTCACCTAGGAGTACCAACAGGTGCGTCCAAAATGGTTTCTTAGGGTATGGTGCATTAGGCACAAACTACGCACCTATCTCGCACCAAAACTAACACTGTCTCCAAATGGACCGAAGTGAGATTCCATATCACACACGTCATCTTGGAGTTCCATCGGGTGCATCCAAATTGATTTTTGAGCATATGGTACGTTCCATGCAAACTCTGCACCTATCTTCCATCAAGATTAGCACTATCTCAAAACAGATCGAACCGATCTTCCACATGAACCTCATCACCTAGGAGTACCAACAGGTGCGACCAAAATGGTTGTTTAGACTATGGTGCATTAGGCACAAAGTGTGCACCTATCTTGCTCCGGAACTAACACTGTCTCCAAATGGATCAAACCGAGATTCCATACATGTCATCTAGGAGTTCCATCGTGTGCGTCTAAATTGATTTCTGAGCATATCGTACGTTCCATGTAAACCGTGCACCTATCTTGCATCAAGATTAGTAGTATCTCCAAACAGACCAAACCAAGCTTCCACTTCGTCCTCTTCACCTAGGAGTACATACAGGTGTGTCCAAAATGGTTTCTTAGGCTATGGTGCATTAGGCGCAAACTGTGCTCCTATCTTGCACAGAAACTAACACTAACTCCAAGCGGATCAAAGCGAGATTCCATATGACACACGTCATCTAGTAGTTCCATCGGGTGCGTCCAAGTTGATTTCTGAGCATATGGCACGTTCCATGCAAACTGTGCAAGTATCTTGCATCAAGATTTGCATTATCTCCAAACAGACCGGACCGAGCTTCCACTTGAGCGTCTTCACCTAGGAATACCAACAGGTGCGTCCAAAATGGTTTCTCAGATTATGGTGCATTAGGCGCAAACCGTGCACCTATCTTGCACCAAAACTAACACTGTCTCCAAATAGACCAAAGCGAAATTCCATATGACACACGTCATCTCAAAGTTCCATCGGGTGCGTCCAAATTGATTTATGAGCATATGGTACGTTCCATGCAAATCGTGCACCTATCTTGCATCAAGATAAGTAGTATCTCTAAACAGACCAAACCAAGCTTCCACTTGAGCCTCTTCATGTACGAGTACCAACAGGTGTGCCCAAAATGGTTTCTTAGGCTATGGTGCATTAGGC
Organism: Sorghum bicolor; assembly: GCF_000003195.3. NCBI lineage: Eukaryota > Viridiplantae > Streptophyta > Magnoliopsida > Poales > Poaceae > Sorghum > Sorghum bicolor. Next base: position 22,816,674 of record NC_012875.2, read on the forward strand.
ATAAACTCTGCACCTATCTTGCACCGAAACTAATACTGTCTCCAAACGGACAAAGCGAGATTCCATATGACACACGTCATCTAGGAGTTCCATCAGGTGCATCGAAATTGATTTTCAAGCATATGGTATGTCTTGCATCAAGATTAGGACTATCTCCAAACAGACCAAACCAAGCTTCCACTTGAGCCTCTTCAGCTAGGAGTTCCATCGGGTGCGTCCAAATTAAATTCTGAGCATATGATACGTTCCATGCAAACCGTGCAATCTTGCATCAAGATTAGCACTATCTCCAAACAGACCGAACCAAGCTTCCACTTGAGCCTCTTCGGCTAGGAGTACCATTGGCTGCATCCAAAATGGTTTCTTAGAGTATGGTGCATTAGGCACAAACCGTGCACCTATCTTGGACCAAAAGTAACACTATCTCCAAACAGACCAAAGCAAGATATCAGATGACACACACCATCTAGGAGTTATATCGGGTGCGTCCAAATTGATTTTCTAGCATATGGTATATTCCATGCAAACCGTGCACCTATCTTACATGAAGAATAGCACTATCTCCAAACAGATCGTACTGAGCTTTCACTTGAGCCTTTTCACCTAGGAGTACCATCGGGTGCTTCCACAATTGTTTCTAAGCCTATGGTGCATTAGGCACACACGGTGCACCTATCTTACACCAAAACTAACATAATCTCCAAACGGATCAAAAGTGAGATTCCATATGACACACATCATCTAGGAGTTCTATCAGGTCCGTCCAAATTGATTTTTGAGCATATGGTACGTTCCATGCATACCGTGCACCTATCTTGCGTCAAGATTAGTAGTATCTCCAAACAGACTGAACCAAGCTTCGACTTCAGCCTCTTCACCTAGGAGTATCAACAGGTGCATCCAAAATGGTTTCTTAGGCTATGGTGCATTAGGCATAAACCGTGCACCTATCTTGCACTGAAACTAACACTGTCTCCAAACAGACGAAGCGAGATTCCATATGACACACATCACTAGGAGTTCCATCAGGTGCATCCAAATCGATATTCAAGCATATGGTATGTCCCATGCAAACTGTGCACCTCTCTTGCATCAAGATTAGCACTATCTCCAAACAGACCGAACCAAGCTTCCACTTGAGCCTCTTTTGCTAGGATTTCCATCAGGTGCGTCCAAATTGATTTCCAAGCATATGGTACGTTCCATGCAAACCGTGCAACTATCTTGCATCAAGATTAGCACTATCTCCAAATAGACCGAACCGAGCTTCCTCTTAAGCCTCTTCAGCTAGGAGTACCATCAAGTGCGTCCAAAATGGTTTCTTAGAGTATGGTGCATTAGGCACAAACCGTGCACCTATCTTGCACCGAAACTAACACTATCTCCAAACAGATCAAAGCGATATTAGATGACACACACGATCTAGGAGTTCTATCGGGTGTGTGCAAATTGATTTTCAAGCATATGGTATGTTCCATACAAACCTTGCACCTATCTTACATGAAGATTAGCACTATCTCCAAACAGATCTTACCGAGCTTTCACTTGAGCCTCTTCACCTAGGAGTACCATCGGGTGCTTCCACAACTGTTTCTAAGCCTATGGTGCATTAGGCGCACACCGTGCACCTATCTTACACCGAAACTAACACTATCTCCAAACAGATTAAAGTGAGAATCCATATGACACATGTCATCTAGGAGTTCTATCAGGTGCGTCCAAATTGATTTCCGAGCATACGGTACGTTCCATGCATACCGTGCACCTATCTTGCGTCAAGATTAGTAGTATCTCCAAACAGACCGAACCAAGCTTCCACTTGAGCCTCTTCACCTAGGAGTATCAATAGGTGCATCCAAAATGGTTTCTTAGGCTATGGTGCATTAGGCATAAACTGTGCACCTATCTTGCACTGAAACTAACACTGTCTCCAAACATATGAAGCGAGATTCCGTATGACACACGTCATCTAGGAGTTCCGTGACGTGCATCCAAATCGATTTTCAAGCATATGGTATGTCCCATGCAAACCGTGCACCTATCTTGCATCAAGATTAGCACTATCTCCAAAGAATCCAAACCAAGCTTTCACTTGTGCCCCTTTACCTAGGAATACCATTGGGTGCGTCCAAAATTGTTTCTTAGCCTATCGTGCATTAGGCGCAAACCGTGCACCTTTCTTGCACCGAAACTAACACTGTCTCCAAATAGTACCATCAGGTGCTTCCACAACTGTTTCTAAGCCTATGGTGCATTAGGTGCATTCCGTGCACCTATCTTACACCGAAACTAACACTATCTCCAAATGGACCGAAGTGAGATTTCATATGACACACGTCATCTAGGAGTTCTATCGGGTGCGTACAAATTGATTCCCTAGCATATGGTACGTCCATGCAAACCGTGTACCTATCTTGCGTCAAGATTAGCATTATCTCCAAACAGACCAAACCGAGCTTCCACTTGAGCCTCTTCATTTAGGAGACAATCAGGTGCGTCCAAAAGGGTTTGATAGGGTATGGTGCATTAGGCACCAACCATGCACCTATCTTGCACCGAAAATAACACTATCTATGAGTTCCATCGGGTGTGTCCAAATTGATTTTGGGCATATAGTACGTTCCATGCAAATCGTGCACCTATCTTGCATCAAGATTAGCAGTATCTCCAAACAGACCACCAAGCTTCCACTTGAGTCTCTTCACCTAGGAGTAGCAACAGGTGCGTCCAAAATAGTTTCTTAGGCTATTGTGCATTAGGCGCAAACTGTGCCCATATCTTCCACCGAAACTAACACTATCTCCAAACAGACCAAAGCGAGATTTCATATGACACACGTCATGTAGGAGTTCCATCGGGTGCGTCCAAATTGATTTCCGAGCATATAGTACGTTTCATGCAAACCGTGCACCTATCTTGCATCAAGATTAGCACTATCTCCAAACAAACCGAACCGAGCATCCACTTGAGACTCTTCAGCTAGGAGCACAATCGGGTGCATCCAAAATGGTTTGTTAGAGTATGGTGCATTAGGCACAAACCATGCACCTATCTTGCACTGAAACTAACACTATCTCCAAACAAAAAAAGTGAGATATGAGATGACACACATCACCTAGGAGTTCTATAGGGTGCGTCCAAATTGATTTTCAAGTATGTTCCATGCAAACCGTGCACCTGTCTTACATGAAGATTAGCACTATCTCCAAACAAATCTTACCGAGCTTTCACTTGAGCATCTTCACCTAGGAGTACCATCGGGTGCTTCCACAATGGTTTTTGAGACTATGGTACATTAGGCGCAAACCGTACACTTTTCTTGCACCGAAACTAACAATATCTCCAAATGGACCGAATTGAGATTCCATATGACACACGTCATCTAGGAGTTCTATCGGGTGGGTCCAAATTGATTTTTGAGCATATGGTATGTCCATACAAACCGTGCACCTATCTTGCGTCAAGATTAGCACTATCTCCAAACAGACCAAAACGACCTTCCACTTGTGCCTCTTCAGCTAGGAGTACAATCAGGTGTGTCCAAAATGGATTGTTAGAGTATGGTGCATTAGGCACAAACCGTGCACCTATCTTGCACCGAAACTAACACTATCTCCAAACAGACCAAGACAAGATTATATATGACACATGACATCTAGGAGTTCCATCGGGTGGGTCCAAATTGATTTCTAAGCATATGGTACATTCCATGCAAACCATGTACCTATCCAGCATCAAGATTAGAAGTATCTCCAAACAGACGGAACCTAAGCTTCCACTTGAGCCTCATCACCTAGGTGTACCAACAGGTGCGTCCAAAATGGTTTCTTAGACTACGGTGCATTAGGCGCAAGCTGTACACCTATCTTGCACCAGAACTAACACTATGTCCAAATGGATCAAAGCGAGATTCCGTGTGACACACATCATCTAAGAGTTCCATAGGGTGCCTCCAAATGGATTTCTGAGCTAATGGTATGTTCCATGCAAACCGCGCACCTATCTTGCATCAAGATTAGGAGTATCCCAAATAGACCAAACCAAGCTTCCATTTAAGCCTCTTCACCTAGGTGTACATATAGGTGCATCCAAAATGGTTTCTTATGCTATGGTGCAGTAGGTGCAAACTGTGCACCTATCTTGCACCAAAACTAACACTGACTCCAAACGGATCGAAGCGAGATTCCATATGACACACGTCATCTAGGAGTTCCATTGGGTGCGTCCAAATTGATTTCTGCGCATATGGCACATTCCATGCAAACTGTGCAACTATCTTGCATCAAGATTAGCACTATCTCCAAACAGACCAAACCGAGCTTCTATTTGAGCCTCTTCACCTAGGAGTACCGACAGGTGCGTCCAAATGGTTTCTTAGACTATGGGGCATTAGGCGCAAACTTTGTTTGAGAGCCATTAGGCGCAAACTGTGCAACTATCTTGCACCAAAACTAACACTGTCTCTAAACACACCAAAGCGAGATTTCATATGACACACGTCATCTAAGAGTTCCATCGGGTGTGTCCAAATTGATTTCTAAGCGTATGGTATGTTCCATGCAAACCGTGCACCTATCTTGCATCAAGATTAGAACCATCACCAAATAGACCAAACCAAGCTTCCACTTGAGCCTCTTCACCTCGGACCAACAGGTGCGTCCAAAATGGTTTCTTAGACTATGGTGCATTGGACGCAAATTGTGCACCTATCTTGCATCGAAACTAACACTATCTCCAAACGGAGCAAAGCGAGATTCCATATGACACACGTCATCTAGGAGTTCCATCGAGTGCGTCCAGATTGATTTCTGAGCATATGGCACGTTCCATGCAAACCGTGCACCTATCTTGCATCAAGATTAGCACCACGACCAAATAGACCGAACTGAGCTTCCACTTGAGCCTCTTCACCTCGGACCAACAGGTGCGTCCAAAATGGTTTCTTAGACTATGGTGCATTAGACGCTAACTGTGCACCTATCTTGCACCGAAACTAACACTATCTCCAAACGGACCAAACCGAGATTCCATATGACACACATCATCTAGCAGTTCCATCGGGTGTGTCCAAATTGATTTCTGAGCATATGGTACGTTCTATGCAAACCATGCACCTATCTTGCATCAAGATTAGCAGTATCTCCAAGCAGACCGAACCCAGCTTGCACTTGAGCCTCTTCATCTAGGAGTACCAATAGGTGCGCCTAAAATGGTCTCTTAGGCTATGGTGCATTAGGCACAAACTATGCACCTATCTTGCACCAAAACTAACACTGTCTCCAAACGGACCGAAACGAGATTCTATATGAAACACGTCATCTAGGAGTTCCATCATGTGCGTCCAGAATGGTACGTTCCATGTAAACTGTGCACCTATTTTGCATCAAGAGTAGCACTATCTCCAAACGGACTGAAACGAGCTTTCACTTGAGCCACTTCACCTAGGAGTACCATCGGGTGCGTCCAAAATGGTTTCTTAGCCTGCGATGCATTTTTGCATGGAACGTATCATATGTTAAAAATCAATTTGGATGCACCCAATGGAACTCCTAGATGATGTGTGTCATATGGAATCTCGCTTCGGTCTATTTGGAGACAATGTTAGTTTCAGTGCAAGATAGGTGCATAGTGTGTGCCGAGTGCGCCATAGCCCAAGAGACGATTTTAGGCGCACCTATTGGTACTCCTAGATGAAGAGGCTCAAGTGCAAGCTGGGTTCGGTCTGCTTGGAGATACTGCTAATCTTGATGCAAGATA
>NC_012875.2:22823222-22912247 GCF_000003195.3 Sorghum bicolor
AAAGAGGAAAAATCAAGTTTTGGTAGAGGCAGGCAGCCCTCGCTCTGGACTTATTTTCCGCCCCCCCAGTTTGTGCATAATGCACCATAATCTAAGAAACATTTTTGACACACCTGTTTGTACTCCTAGATGATGAGGCTCAAGTGGAAGCTCGGTTCGGTCTATTTGGAGATAGTGCTAATCTTGATGCAAGATAGGTGCACGGTTTGCATGGAACATACCATATGCTTGGAAATCAATTTAGATGCACCTGATGGAACTCCATGATGACGTGTGTCATATGGAATCTCTCTTTGGTCTGTTTAGAAACAGTGTTAGTTTCGGTGCAAGATATGTGCATGGTTTGCGCCTAATGCACCATAGTCTAAGAAACCATTTTGGAAGTACCTTTTGGTACTTCGGTGAAGAGGGTCAAGTGGAAGCTCGGTTTGATCTGTTTGGAGATTGTGCTAATGTTGATGCAAGATAGATGCACGGTCTGCATGGAACGTACCATATGCTTAGAAATGAATTTGGACACACCCGATAGAACTCCTTCATGACGTGTGTCATACGGAATCTCGCTTTGGTGTGCTTAGAGACAGTATTAGTTTTGGTGCAAGATATGTGCACGGTTTTGATCCTAATTCACCAAAGTCTAAGAAACCATTTTGGAAGCACCTTAGTCCGAGGTGAAGAGGGTCAAGTGGAGGCTCGGTTTGGTCTATTTAGAGATAGTGCTAAACTTGATGCAAGATAGGTGCACGATTTGCATGGAACATACCATATGCTCAGAAATCAATTTGGATGCACCAGATGGAACTCCTAGATGACATGTGTCATATGGAATCTCACTTCGGTCCATTTAGAGACAGTGTTAGTTTCGGTGCAAGATAGGTGCACGGTTTGCACCTAATGCACCATAGGATAAGAAACCATTTTGGACGCACCCGATGGTACTCCTAGGTCAAGGGGCTCAAGTGAAAGCTCAGTTTGGTCTGTTTGGAGATAGTGCTAATCTCGATGCAAGATAGATGCACGGTTTGCATGGAACATACGATTTGGTTAGAAATCAATTAGGACGCACCTGATGTAACTCCTTGATGATGTGCGTCATATGGAATCTTGCTTCGGTTCGTTTAGAGATAGTGTTAGTTTTGGTAGAAGATATGTGCACGGTTTACGCCTAATGCACCATAGGCTAAGAAACCATTATAGACGCATCCGATGGTACTCGTAGTTGAAGAGGCTCAAGTGGAGGCTCGATTTGGTCTGTTCAGATATAGTGCTAATGTTGATGCAAGATAGTTGCACAGTTTGCATGGAACATACCATATGTTAAGAAATCAATTTGGACGCACCTAATGGAACTCCTAGATGACGTGTGTCATATGGAATCTCGCTTCGGTCTGTTTGGAGACAATGTTAGTTTCGGTGCAAGATAGGTGCATAGTTTTTGTCTAATGCACCATAGTCTAAGAACCCATTTTTGACGCACCTGTTTGTACTCCTAGATGAAGAGGCTCAAGTGGACGCTCGGTTCGGTCTGTTTGGAGATAGTGCTAATCTTGATGCAAGATAGGTGCACGGTTTGCATGGAACATACGTTATGGTTAGAAATCAATTAGGACGCACCTGATATAACTCCTTGATGATGTGTGTCATATGGAATCTTGCTTCGGTTCGTTTAGGGATAGTGTTAGTTTTGGTAGAAGATATGTGCACGGTTTACGCCTAATGTACCATAGGCTAAGAAACCATTTTAGACGCATCCGATGGTACTCGTAGTTGAAGAGGCTCAAGTGGAGGCTCGATTTGGTATGTTCAGATATAATGCTCATCTTAATGCAAGATAGTTGCATGGTTTGTGCCTAATGCACCATAGTCTAAGAAACCATTTTGGAAGTACCTTTTGGTACTTCGGGAAGAGGGTCAGGTGGAAGCTCAGTTTGATCTGTTTGGACTTTGGAGATAGTGCTAATCTTGATGCAAGATAGATGCACGGTCTGCATGGAACGTACCATATGCTTAGAAATGTATTTGGACACACCCGATAGAACTCCTTCATGACGTGTGTCATATGGAATCTCGCTTTGGTGTGCTTAGAGACAGTATTAGTTTTGGTGCAAGATATGTGCACGGTTTGCGCCTAATGCACCAAAGTCTAAGAAACCATTTTGGAAGCACCTGTTTGTACTGTTAGGTGAAGAGGCTCAAGTGGAGGCTCGGTTTGGTCTGTTTAGAGATAGTGCTAATCTTGATTCAAGCTTGGTGCACGATTTGCCATATGCTCAGAAATCAATTTGGATGCACCAGATGGAACTCCTAGATGACATGTGTCATATGGAATCTCACTTCGGTTCATTTAGAGACAGTGTTAGTTTCGGTGTAAGATAGGTGCACGGTTTGCACCTAATGCACCATAGGATAAGAAACCATTTTGGACGCACCCGATGGTACTCCTAGGTCAAGGGGCTCAAGTGAAAGCTCAGTTTGGTCTGTTTGGAGATAGTGCTAATCTTGATGCAAGATGGATGCACGGTTTGCATGGAACATACGATATGGTCAGAAATCAATTAGGACGCATCTGATATAACTCCTTGATGATGTGTGTCATATGGAATCTTGCTTCGGTTCGTTTAGAGATATTATTAGTTTTGGTAGAAGATATGTGCATGGTTTACGTCTAATGGACCATAGGCTAAGAAACCATTTTAGAAGCATCCGATGGTACTCGTAGTTGAAGAGGCTCAAGTGGAGGCTCGATTTGGTCTGTTCAGATATAGTGCTCATCTTGATGCAAGATAGTTGCATGGTTTGCGCCTAATGCACCATAGTCTAAGAAACCATTTTGGAAGTACCTTTTGGTACTTCAGTGAAGAGGGTCAAGTGGAAGCTCGGTTTGATCTGTTTCGATATAGTGCTAATCTTGATGCAAGATAGATGCACGGTCTGCATGGAACGTACCATATGCTTAGAAATGAATTTGGACACACCCGATAGAACTCCTTCATGATGTGTGTCATATAGAATCTCGCTTTGGTGTGCTTAGAGACAGTATTAGTTTTGGTGCAAGATATGTGCACGGTTTTGATCCTAATTCACCAAAGTCTAAGAAACCATTTTGGAAGCACCTTAGTCCGAGGTGAAGAGGGTCAAGTGGAGGCTCGGTTTGGTCTATTTAGAGATAGTGCTAAACTTGATGCAAACTAGGTGCGCGATTTGCATGGAACATACCATATGCTCAGAAATCAATTTGGATGCACGAGATGGAACTCCTAGATGACATGTGTCATATGGAATCTCACTTCGGTCCATTTAGAGACAGTGTTAGTTTCGGTGCAAGTTAGGTGCACGGTTTGCATCTAAATGCACCATAGGATAAGAAACCATTTTGGACGCACCCAATGGTGCTCCTAGGTCAAGGGGCTCAAGTGAAAGTTCAGTTTGGTCTGCTTGGAGATAGTGCTAATCTCGATGCAAGATAGATGCACGGTTTGCATGGAACATACGATTTGGTCAGAAATCAATTAGGACGCACCTGATATAACTCCTTGATGATGTGTGTCATATGGAATCTTGCTTCGATTCGTTTAGAGATAGTGTTAGTTTTGGTAGAAGATATGTGCACGGTTTACGCCTAATGCACCATAGGCTAAGAAACCATTTTAGACGCATCCGATGGTACTTGTAGTTGAAGTGGCTCAAGTGGAGGCTCGATTTGGTCTTTTCAGATAAGTTCTAATCTTGATGCAAGATAGTTGCACAGTTTGCATGGAACGTACCATATGTTAAGAAATCAATTTGGACGCACCTAATGGAACTCCTAGATGACCTGTGTCATATGGAGTCTCGCTTCAGTCTGTTTGGAGACAATGTTAGTTTCTCGCTTCGGTCTGTTTGGAGACAATGTTAGTTTCGGTGCAAGATAGGTGCACAGTTTGTGTCTAATGTACCATAGTCTAAGAACCCATTTTTGATGCACCTGTTTGTACTCCTAGATGAAGAGGCTCAAGTGGAAGCTCGGTTCGATTTGTTTGGAGATTGTGCTAATCTTGATGCAAGATAGGTGCACGGTTTGCATGGAACATACCATATGCTTGGAAATCAATTTTGATGCACCTGATAAAACTCCTTGATGACGTGTGTCATATGGAATCTATCTTTGGTCTGTTTAGAAATAGTGTTAGTTTCGGTGCAAGATAGATGCAAGGTTTGCGCCTAATGCACTATAGTCTAAGAACCATTTCGGAAGTACCTTTTGGTACTTCGGTGAAGAGGGTCAAGTGGAAGCTCGGTTTGATCTATTTGGAGATTGTGCTAATCTTGATGCAAGATAGATGCACGGTCTGCATGGAACGTACCATATGCTTAGAAATTAATTTGGACACACCCGATAGAACTCCTTCATGACGTGTGTCATACGGAATCTCGCTTTGGTGTGCCTAGAGACAGTATTAGTTTCGCTGCAAAATATGTGCACAGTTTGCGCCTAATGCACCAAAGTCTAAGAAACCATTTTGGATGCACTTGTTGGTACTCCTATGTGAAGAGGCTCAAGTGGAGGCTCGGTTCGGTCTGTTTAGAGATAGTGCTAATCTTGATGCAAGATAGGTGCACGATTTGCATGGAACATACCATATGCTTAGAAATCAATTTGGATGCACCGGATTTAACTCCTAGTTGACATGTGTCATATGGAATCTCACTTCGGTCCGTTTAGAGACAGTGTTAGTTTCGGTGCAAGATAGGTGCACGGTTTGCACCTAATGCACCATAGGATAAGAAACCATTTTGGACGCACCCGATGGTACTCCTAGGTCAAGGGGCTCAAGTGAAAGCTCAGTTTGGTCTGTTTGGAGATAGTGCTAATCTTGATGCAAGATAGATGCATGGTTTGCATGGAACATACGATATGGTCAGAAATCAATTAGGACGCACCTGATATAAGTCCTTGATGATGTGTGTCATATGCAATCTTGCTTCTGTTCCTTTAGAGATAGTGTTAGTTTTGGTAGAAGATATGTGCACGGTTTACGCCTAATGCACCATAGGCTAAGAAACCATTTTAGACGCATCCGATGGTACTCGTAGTTGTAGAGCTGAAGTGGAGGCTCGATTTGGTCTGTTCAGATATAGTGCTAATCTTGATGCAAGATAGTTGCATGGTTTGTGCCTAATGCACCATAGTCTAAGAAAGCATTTTGGAAGTACCTTTTGGTACTTCAGTGAAAAGGGTCAAGTGGAAGCTCGGTTTGATCTGTTTGGAGATACTGCTAATCTTGATGCAAGTGTTAGTTTCGGTGCAAGATAGGTGCATGGTTTGCACCTAATCCACCATAGGATAAGAAACCATTTTGGATGCACCCGATGGTACTCCTAGGTCAAGATGCTCAAGTGAAAGCTCGGTTTGATTTTGTTTGGAGATAGTGCTAATCTTGATGCAAGATAGATGCACGGTTTCCATGGAACATACGATATGCTCGGGAATCAATTAGGACGCACATGACATAACTCCTTGATGATGTGTCATTTGGAATCTTGCTTTGGTTCGTTTAGAGATAGTGTTAGTTTTGGTAGAAGATATGTGCACGGTTTACGCCTAATGCACCATAGGCTAAGAAACCATTTTAGACGCACCCGATAGTACTCATAGTTGAAGAGGCTCAAGTGGAGGCTCGATTTGGTCTGTTTGGATATAGTGCTAATCTTGATGCAAACCCTAAACCCTTGAGCCTCTTCATCGAAGTAGCAACAGGTGCTTCCAAAATGGTTTCTTAGACTATGGTGCATTAGGCGCAAAGCATGCAAATATCTTGTACCAAAACTAACACTATTTCTAAACAGACCAAAGTGAGATTCCATATGACACATCATCAAGGAGTTCTATCGGCTGTGTCCAAATTGATTTCCAAGCATATGGTATGTTCCATGCAAACCGTGCACCTATCTTGCATCAAGATTAGCAGTAGCTCCAAACGGACCGAACCAAGCATCCACTTGAGCCCCTTCACCTAGGAGTACCAACAAGTGCGTCCGAAATGGTTTCTTAGACTATGGTGCATTAGGTGCAAACTGTGCACCTATCTTGCACCGAAACTAACAATGTCTCCAAATGGACCAAAGCGAGATTCATAGGACACACGTCGTCATGGAGTTCCATCGGGTGCATCCAAATTGATTTCCAAGCATATGGTATGTTCCACGCAAACCATGCACCTACCTTGCATAAGGATTAGCACTATCTCCAATCTGACTGAACTAAGCTTCCACTTGAGCCTCTTCACCCAAGAGTACCAAATAGTGCATCCAAAATGGTTTCTTAGACTATGGTGCATTAGGCACAAACTGTGCACCTATCTTGCAATAAAACTTACAATGTCTACAAACGGACCGAAGCAAGATTCCATATCACACACGTCATCTAGGAGTTCCATTGGGTGCGTTCAAATTGATTTCTAAGCATATGGTATGTTCCTTGCAAATCATGCACCTATCTTGCATCAAGATTAGCACTATCTCCAAACATATCAAACCGAGCTTCCACTTGAGCCTCTTCACCAAAGTACCAACAAGTGCTTCCAAAATGATTTCTTAGACTATGGTGCATTAGGCGCAAACCATGCACATATCTTGCACCGAAACTAACACTATTTCTAAATAGACCAAAGTGAGATTCCATATGACACACGTCATCAAGGAGTTCCATCGGGTGCATCCAAATTGATTTCCAAGCATATGGTATGTTCCATGCAAACCGTGCACCTATCTTGCATCAAGACTAGCACTATCTCTAACTAGACTGAACCGAGCCTCCACTTGATGGTCTTCACCTAGGAGTACCAACAGGTGCTTCCAGAATGGTTTCTTAGACTTTGGTGCATTAGGCGCAAACCGTGCACATATCTTGCACCGAAACTAATACTATCTCTAAGCACACCAAAGCGAAATTCCATATGACACACGTCATCAAGGAGTTCTATCGGGTGTGTCCAAATTAATTTCGAAGCATATGGTACGTTCCATGCAGACCGTGCATCTATCTTGCATCAAGATTAGCACTATCTCCAAATAGACCAAACCGAGCTTTCACTTGAGCCTTTTACCTAGGAGTATCATCGGGTGCGTCCAAAATGGTTTCTTAGCCTATGCTGCATTATGTGCAAACCTTGCACCTATCTTGCACCGAAACTAACACTGTCTCCAAACAGAGCGAAGCAAGATTTTGTATGACACACATCATCTAGGAGTTCCATCGTGTGCGTCTAGATTGATTTCCAAGCATTTGGTATGTTCCATGCAAACCGTGCACCTACCTTTTATCAAGATTAGCACTATCTCTAAACAGACCGAACCGAGCATCCACTTGAGGCCCTACACCTAGGAGTACCAACAAGTGCGTCCAAAATGGTTTCTTAGACTATGGTGCATTAGGTGGAAACTGTGCACCTATCTTGCACCGAAACTAACAATGTCTCCAAATTGACCGAAACGAGATTCCATATGACACACGTCGTCAAGGAGTTCCATCGGGTGCATCCAAATTGATTTCCAAGCATATGGTATGTTCCATGCAAAGCATGCAACTACCTTGCATAAGGATTAGCACTGTCTCCAAACTGACCGAACCAAGCTTCCACTTGAGCCTCTTCACCTAGGAGTACCAAATAGTGCGTCCAAAATGGTTTCATAGACTATGGTGCATTAGGCGCAAACTGTGCACCTATCTTGCACTAAAACTTACAATGTCTACAAATGGACCGAAGCAAGATTCCATATGACTCACGTCATCTAGGTGGTGTGTCCAAATTGATTTCTAAGCATATGGTATGTTCCTTGCAAATCATGCACCTATCTTGCATCAAGATTAGCACTATCTCCAAACAGATCAAACCGAGCTTCCACTTGAGCCTCTTCACTGAAGTACCAACAGGTGCTTCCAAAATGGTTTCTTAGACTATGGTGCATTAGGTGCAAACCATGCACATATCATGCACCGAAACTAACACTATTTCTAAACATACCAAAGTGAGATTCCATATGACACACGTCATCAAGGAGTTCTATCGGGTGCATCCAAATTGATTTCCAAGCATATGGTATGTTCCATGCAAACCGTGCACCTATCTTGCATGAATTTTAGCACTATCTCCAAACAGACCGAACCGAGCTTCCACTTGAGCCTCTTCATCTAGGAGTACAAACAGGTGTGTCAAAAATGGTTTCTTAGACTATGGTGCATTAGGCACAAACTATGCACCTATCTTGCACCGAAACTAACATTGTCTCCAAACAGACCGAAGCGAGATTCCATATGACACACGTCATCTAGGAGTTCTATTGGGTGCGTCCAAATTGATTTCTTAACATATGGTACGTTGCATGCAAACTGTGCAACTATCTTGCATCAAGATTAGCACTATAACCGAACAAACCAAATCGAGCCTCCACTTGAGCCCCTTCAACTACGAATACCATCGGGTGCGTCTAAAATGGTTTCTTAGCCTATGGAGCATTAGGCTAAACCGTGCACATATCTTCTATCAAAACTAACACTGTCTCTAAACGAACCGAAGCAAGATTCCATATGATACAAATCATCAAGCAGTTATATCAGGTGTGTCCTAATTGATTTCTAAGCATATCATATGTTCCATACAAACCGTGCATCTATCTTGTATCAAGATTAGCACTATCTCTAAACAGACCGAACCGAGCATCCACTTGAGCCCCTTCACCTAGGAGTACCAACAAGTGCGTCCAAAATGGTTTCTTAGACTATGGTGCATTAGGTGCAAACTGTGCACCTATCTTGCACCGAAACTAACAATGTCTCCAAATGGACCAAAGCGAGATTCCAAATGACACACGTCATCAAGGAGTTCTATCGGGTGCTTCCAAATTGATTTCCAAGCATATGGTATGTTCCATGCAAATCGTGTACCTATCTTGCATCAAGACTAGCACTATCTCTAAACAGACCGAACTGAGCCTCCACTTGAGCCTCTTCACCTAGGAGTACCAACAGGTGCTTCCAAAATGGTTTCTTAGACTTCGGTGCATTAGGCGCAAAACGTGCACATATCTTGCACCAAAACTAATACTATCTCTAAGCACACCAAACCGAGATTCCATATGACACACGTCATCAAGGAGTTCTATCGGGTGTGTCCAAATTAATTTCTAAGCATATGGTATGTTCCATGAAGATCGTACTATATTGCATCAAGATTAGACTATCTCCAAATAGACCAAACCGAGCTTTCACTTGAGCCTTTTACCTAGGAGTACCATCGGGTGCGTCCAAAATGGTTTCTTAGCCTATGCTGCATTATGTGCAAACCTTGCACCTATCTTGCACCGAAACTAACACTCTCTCCAAACACACCAAAGCAAGATTTTGTATGACACACGTCATCTAGGAGTTCCATCGTGTGCGTCCAGATTGATTTCAAAGCATTTGGTATGTTCCATGCAAACCGTGCACCTATCTTTCATCAAGATTAGCACTATCTCCAAACAGACCGAACCGAGCATCCACTTGAGCCCCTTCACCTATGAGTACCAACAAGTGTGTCCAAAATGGTTTCTTAGACTATGGTGCATTAGGTGCAAACTGTGCACCTATCTTGCACCGAAACTAACAAAGTCTCCAAATGGACCGAAACGAGATTCCATATGTCACACGTTGTCAAGGAGTTCCATCGGGTGCGTCCAAATTGATTTCCAAGCATATGGTATATTCCATGCAAAGCATGCACCTACCTTGCATAAGGATTAGCACTATCTCCAAACTGACCGAATCAAGCTTCCACTTGAGCCTCTTCACGCAAGAGTACCAAATAGTGCGTCCAAAATGGTTTCTTAGACGATAGTGCATTAGGCGCAAATTGTGCACCTATCTTGCACTAACACTTACAATGTCTACAAACGGACCGAAGCAAGATTCCATATGACACACGTCATCTAGGAGTTCCATTGGGTGCGTCCAAATTGATTTCTAAGCATATGGTATGTTCCTTGCAAATCATGCACCTATCTTGCATCAAGATTAGCACTATCTCCAAATAGATAAAACCGAGCTTCCACATGAGCCTCTTCACTAAAGTACCAACAGGTGCTTCCAAAATGGTTTCTTAGACTATGATGCATTAGGCGCAAACCATGCACATATCTTGCACCGAAACTAACACTACTTCTAAATAGACCAAAGCGAGATTCAATATGACACTCGTCATCAGGGAGTTCCATTGGGTGCATCCAAATTGATTTCCAAGCATATGGTATGTTCCATGCAAACCGTGTACCTATCTTGCGTCAAGATTAGCACTATCTCCAAACAGACCGAACCGAGCTTCCACTTGAGCCTCTTCATCTAGGAGAACAAACAGGCGCGTCAAAAATGGTTTCTTATACTATGGTGCATTAGGCACACACTATGCATCTATCTTGCACCAAAACTAACACTGTCTCCAAACAGACCGAAGCGAGATTCCATATGACACATGTAATCTAGGAGTTCCATCTGGTGCGTCCAAAATGATTTTTGAGCATATGGTATGTTCCTTGCAAATCGTGCACCTATCTTGCATCAAGTTTAGCACTATCTCTAAACAGACCGAACCGAGCCTCCACTTGAGCCTCTTCACCTAGGAGTACTAACAGGTGCTTCCAAAATGGTTTCTTAGACTTTGGTGCATTAGGCGCAAACCGTGCATATTTCTTGCACCGAAACTAATACTGTTTCTAAGCACACCAAAGCGAGATTCCATATGACACACGTCACCAAGGAGTTCTATCGGGTGTGTCCATATTAATTTCCAAACATATGGTATGTTCCATGCAGACTGTGCATCTATCTTGCATCAAGATTAGCACTATCTCCAAAAAGACCAAACCAAGCTTTCACTTGAGCCTTTTAACTAGGAGTACCATCGGGTGCGTCCAAAATGGTTTCTTAGCCTATGTTGCATTATGTGCAAACCTTGCCACTATCTTGCACCGAAACTAACAGTGTCTCCAAATAGACCGAAGCAAGATTTCGTATGACACACGTCATCTAGGAGGTCCATCATGTGCGTCCAGATTGATTTCCAAGCATTTAGTATGTTCCATGCAAACTGTGCACCTATCTTGCATTAAGATTAGCACTATCTCCAAACAGACTGAACCGAGCATCCACTAGGAGTACCAACAAGTGCATCCAAAATGGTTTCTTAGACTATGGTGCATTAGGTGCAAACTGTGCACCTATCTTGCACTAAAACTAACAATATCTCCAAATGGACCGAAGCGAGATTCCATATGACACACGTCATCAAGGAGTTCCATCGGGTGCATCCAAATTGATTTCCAAGCATATGGTATGTTCCATGCAAACCGTGCACCTATCTTGCATCATGATTAGCACTATCTCCAAACAGACCGAACCGAGCTTCCACTTGAGCCTCTTCATCTAGGAGTACAAACAGGTGCGTCAAAAATGGTTTCTTAGACTATGGTGCATCAGGCACAAACTATGCACCTATCTTGCACCAAAACTAACATTGTCTCCAAACACACTGAACCGAGATTCCACTTGAGCCTCTTCATCTAGGAGTACAAACAGGTGTGTCAAAAATGGTTTCTTAGACTATGGTGCATTAGGCACAAACTATGCACCTGTCTTGCATCGAAACTAACATTGTCGCCAAACAGACCGAAGCGAGATTCCATATAACACACGTAATCTAGGAGTTCCATTGGGTGCATCCAAATTGATTTCTTAACATATGGTACGTTCCATGCAAATTGTGCAACTATCTTACATCAAGATTAACACTATATCCGAACAGACCAAATCGAGCCTCCACTTGAGCCTCTTCAACTATGAGTACCATCGGGTGCGTTTAAAATGGTTTCTTAGCCTATGGTGCATTAGGCGTAAACCGTGCACATATCTTCTACCAAATCTATCACTGTCTCTAAACGAACTGAAGCAAGATTCCATATGACACATCATCAAGGAGTTATATCAGATGCGTCCTAATTGATTTCTGAGCATATCGTATGTTCCATGCAAACCGTGCATCTATCTTGCATCAAGATTAGCACTATCTCCAAACAAACCAAACCGAGCTTTCACTTGAGCACCTTATCCTATGGTGCATTAGGTGCAAACATGCACCTATCTTGCACCAAAACTAACACTCTCCAAACGGACCGAAGTGGGATTCCATATGACACATGTCATCTAGGAGTTCCATTTGGTGCGTCCAAATTGATTTCTGAGCATATGTTAAGTTCCATGCAAATTGTGCATTTATCTTGCATCAAGATTAGCACTATCTCTAAACAGACCAAATCGAGCCTCCACTCGAGCCCCTTGAACTATGAGTAGCATCGGGTGCGTCCAAAATGGTTTCTTAGCCTATGGTGCATTTGGCGTAAACCGTGCATATATCTTCTACCAAAACTAACACTCTCTCTAAACAAACCGAAGCAAGATTACATATGATACACATCATCAAGGAGTTATATCTGGTGCCTCCTAATTGATTTCTGAGCATATCGTATGTTCCATGCAAACCGTGCATCTATCTTGCATCAAGATTAGCACTATCTCCAAACAGACCAAACCGAGCTTCCACTTGAGCCTCTTCATCTAGGAGTACAAACAGGTGTGTTAAAAATGGTTTCTTAGACTATGGTGCATTAGGCACAGACTATGCACCTATCTTGCACCAAAACTAACATTGTCTCCAAACAGACCGAAGCGAGATTCCATATGACACACGTCATCTAGGAGTTCCATTGAGTGTGTCCAAATTGATTTCTTAACATATGGTACGTTGCATGCAAACTGTGCAACTATCTTGCATCAAGATTAGCACTATATCCGAACAGACCAAATCGAGCCTCCACTTGAGCCTCTTCAACTATGAGTACCATCGGGTGCGTCTAAAATGGTTTCTTAGCCTATGGTGCATTTGGCGTAAACCGTGCATATATCTTCTACCAAAACTAACACTCTCTCTAAACAAACTGAAGCAAGATTACATATGATACACATCATCAAGGAGTTATATTAGGTGCGTCCTAATTGATTTCTGAGCATATCGTATGTTCCATGCAAACCGTGCATCTATCTTGCATCAAGATTAGCACTATCTCCAAACAGACCAAACCAAGCTTCCACTTGAGCCTCTTCATCTAGGAGTACAAACAGGTGTGTAAAAAATGGTTTCTTAGACTATGGTGCATTAGGCACAAACTATGCACCTATCTTGCACCGAAACTAACATTGTCTGCAAACAGACCGAAGCGAGATTCCATATGACACACGTCATCTAGGAGTTCCATTGGGTGCGTCCATATTGATTCCTTAACATAGGGTACGTTGCATGCAAACTGTGCAACTATCTTGCATCAAGATTAGCACTATATCCGAACAGACCAAATCGAGCCTCCACTTGAGCCTCTTCAACTATGAGTACCATCGGGTGCGTCTAAAATGGTTTCTTAGCCTATGGTGCATTTGGCGTAAACCGTGCATATATCTTCTACCAAAACTAACACTCTCTCTAAACAAACCGAAGCAAGATTACATATGATACACATCATCAAGGAGTTATATCAGGTGCGTCCTAATTGATTTCTGAGCATATCGTATGTTCCATGCAAACCGTGCATCTATCTTGCATCAAGATTAGCACTATCTCCAAACAGACCAAACCGAGCTTCCACTTAAGCCTCTTCATCTAGGAGTACAAACAGGTGTGTGAAAAATGGTTTCTTAGACTATGGTGCATTAGGCACAAACTATGCACCTATCTTGCACCGAAACAAACATTGTCTCCAAACAGACCGAAGCGAGATTCCATATGACACACGTCATCTAGGAGTTCCATTGGGTGCGTCCAAATTGATTTCTTAACATATGGTACGTTGCATGCAAACTGTGCAACTATCTTGCATCAAGATTAGCACTATATCCGAACAGACCAAATCGAGCCTCCACTCGAGCCCCTTGAACTATGAGTAGCATCGGGTGCGTCCAAAATGGTTTCTTAGCCTATGGTGCATTTGGCGTAAACCGTGCATATATCTTCTACCAAAACTAACACTCTCTCTAAACAAACCGAAGCAAGATTACATATGATACACATCATCAAGGAGTTATATCTGGTGCCTCCTAATTGATTTCTGAGCATATCGTATGTTCCATGCAAACCGTGCATCTATCTTGCATCAAGATTAGCACTATCTCCAAACAGACCAAACCGAGCTTCCACTTGAGCCTCTTCATCTAGGAGTACAAACAGGTGTGTTAAAAATGGTTTCTTAGACTATGGTGCATTAGGCACAGACTATGCACCTATCTTGCACCGAAACTAACATTGTCTCCAAACAGACCGAAGCGAGATTCCATATGACACACGTCATCTAGGAGTTCCATTGAGTGTGTCCAAATTGATTTCTTAACATATGGTACGTTGCATGCAAACTGTGCAACTATCTTGCATCAAGATTAGCACTATATCCGAACAGACCAAATCGAGCCTCCACTTGAGCCTCTTCAACTATGAGTAGCATCGCGTGCGTCTAAAATGGTTTCTTAGCCTATGGTGCATTTGGCGTAAACCGTGCATATATCTTCTACCAAAACTAACACTCTCTCTAAACAAACTGAAGCAAGATTACATATGATACACATCATCAAGGAGTTATATTAGGTGCGTCCTAATTGATTTCTGAGCATATCGTATGTTCCATGCAAACCGTGCATCTATCTTGCATCAAGATTAGCACTATCTCCAAACAGACCAAACCAAGCTTCCACTTGAGCCTCTTCATCTAGGAGTACAAACAGGTGTGTAAAAAATGGTTTCTTAGACTATGGTGCATTAGGCACAAACTATGCACCTATCTTGCACCGAAACTAACATTGTCTGCAAACAGACCGAAGCGAGATTCCATATGACACACGTCATCTAGGAGTTCCATTGGGTGCGTCCATATTGATTTCTTAACATAGGGTACGTTGCATGCAAACTGTGCAACTATCTTGCATCAAGATTAGCACTATATCCGAACAGACCAAATCGAGCCTCCACTTGAGCCTCTTCAACTATGAGTACCATCGGGTGCGTCTAAAATGGTTTCTTAGCCTATGGTGCATTTGGCGTAAACCGTGCATATATCTTCTACCAAAACTAACACTCTCTCTAAACAAACCGAAGCAAGATTACATATGATACACATCATAAAGGAGTTATATCAGGTGCCTCCTAATTGATTTCTGAGCATATCGTATGTTCCATGCAAACTGTGCATCTATCTTGCATCAAGATTAGCACTATCTCCAAACAGACCAAACCGAGCTTCCACTGGAGCCTCTTCATCTAGGAGTACAAACAGGTGTGTCAAAAATGGTTTCTTAGACTATGGTGCATTAGGCACAAACTATGCAGCTATCTTGCACCGAAACTAACATTGTCTCCAAACACACCGAAGCGAGATTTCATATGACACACGTCATCTAGGAGTTCCATTGGGTGTGTCCAAATTGATTTCTTAACATATGGTACGTTGCATGCAAACTGTGCAACTATCTTGCATCAAGATTAGCACTATATCCGAACAGACCAAATCGAGCCTCCACTTGAGCCTCTTCAACTATGAGTACCATCGGGTGCGTCTAAAATGGTTTCTTAGCCTATGGTGCATTTGGCGTAAACCGTGCATATATCTTCTAATAAAACTAATACTCTCTCTAAACAAACCGAAGCAAGATTACATATGATACACATCATTAAGGAGATATATCAGGTGCGTCCTAATTGATTTCTGAGCATATCGTATGTTCCATACAAACCGTGCATCTATCTTGCATCAAGATTAGCACTATCTCCAAACAGACCAAACCGAGCTTCCACTTGAGCCTCTTCATCTAGGAGTACAAACAGGTGTGTCAAAAATGGTTTCTTAGACTATGGTGCATTAGGCACAAACTATGCACCTATCTTGCACCGAAACTAACATTGTCTCCAAACAGACCGAAGCAAGATTCCATATGACACACGTCATCTAGGAGTTCCATTGGGTGCGTCCAAATTGATTTCTTAACATATGGTACGTTGCATGCAAACTGTGTAACTATCTTGCATCAAGATTAGCACTATATCCGAACAGACCAAATCGAGCGTCCACTTGAGCCTCTTCAACTATGAGTACCATTGGGTGCGTCTAAAATTGTTTCTTAGCCTATGGTGCATTTGGCGTAAACCGTGCATATATCTTGTACCAAAACAAACACTCTCTCTAAACAAACCGAAGCAAGATTACATATGATACACATCATCAAGGAGTTATATCAGGTTGCGTCCTAATTGATTTCTGAGCATATCGTATGTTCCATGCAAACCGTGCATCTATCTTGCATCAAGATTAGCACTATCTCCAAACAGACCAAACCGAGCTTCCACTTGAGCCTCTTCATCTAGGAGTACAAACAGGTGTGTGAAAAATGGTTTCTTAGACTATGGTGCATTAGGCACAAACTATACACCTATCTTGCACCGAAACTAACATTGTCTCCAAACCGACCGAAGCGAGATTCCATATGACACACGTCATCTAGGAGTTCCATTGGGTGCGTCTAAATTGATTTCTTAACATATGGAACCTTCCATGCAAACTGTGCAAGTATCTTACATCAAGATTAACACTATATCCGAACAGACCAAATCGAGCCTCCACTTGAGCCTCTTCAACTATGAGTACCATCGTGTGCGTTTAAAATGGTTTCTTAGCCTATGGTGCATTAGGAGTAAACCTAGCATTGTCTCCAAACGAACCGAAGCAAGATTCCATATGACACATCATCAAGGAGTTATATTAGGTGCGTCCTAATTGATTCCTGAGCATATCATATGTTCCATGCAAACCGTGAATCTATCTTGCGTCAAGATAAGCACTATCTCCAAACGGACCAAACCGAGCTTCCACTTAAGCCTCTTCATCTAGGAGTACAAACAGGTGTGTCAAAAATGGTTTCTTAGACTATGGTGCATTAGGCACAAACTATGCACCTATCTTGCACCGAAACTAACATTGTCTCCAAACAGACCGAAGCGAGATTCCATATGACACACGTCATCTAGGAGTTCCATTGGGTGCGTCCAAATTGATTTCTTAACATATGGTACGTTGCATGCAAACTGTGCAACTATCTTGCATCAAGATTAGCACTATATCCGAACAGACCAAATCGAGCCTCCACTCGAGCCCCTTGAACTATGAGTAGCATCGGGTGCGTCCAAAATGGTTTCTTAGCCTATGGTGCATTTGGCGTAAACCGTGCATATATCTTCTACCAAAACTAACACTCTCTCTAAACAAACCGAAGCAAGATTACATATGATACACATCATCAAGGAGTTATATCTGGTGCCTCCTAATTGATTTCTGAGCATATCGTATGTTCCATGCAAACCGTGCATCTATCTTGCATCAAGATTAGCACTATCTCCAAACAGACCAAACCGAGCTTCCACTTGAGCCTCTTCATCTAGGAGTACAAACAGGTGTGTTAAAAATGGTTTCTTAGACTATGGTGCATTAGGCACAGACTATGCACCTATCTTGCACCGAAACTAACATTGTCTCCAAACAGACCGAAGCGAGATTCCATATGACACACGTCATCTAGGAGTTCCATTGAGTGTGTCCAAATTGATTTCTTAACATATGGTACGTTGCATGCAAACTGTGCAACTATCTTGCATCAAGATTAGCACTATATCCGAACAGACCAAATCGAGCCTCCACTTGAGCCTCTTCAACTATGAGTAGCATCGCGTGCGTCTAAAATGGTTTCTTAGCCTATGGTGCATTTGGCGTAAACCGTGCATATATCTTCTACCAAAACTAACACTCTCTCTAAACAAACTGAAGCAAGATTACATATGATACACATCATCAAGGAGTTATATTAGGTGCGTCCTAATTGATTTCTGAGCATATCGTATGTTCCATGCAAACCGTGCATCTATCTTGCATCAAGATTAGCACTATCTCCAAACAGACCAAACCAAGCTTCCACTTGAGCCTCTTCATCTAGGAGTACAAACAGGTGTGTAAAAAATGGTTTCTTAGACTATGGTGCATTAGGCACAAACTATGCACCTATCTTGCACCGAAACTAACATTGTCTGCAAACAGACCGAAGCGAGATTCCATATGACACACGTCATCTAGGAGTTCCATTGGGTGCGTCCATATTGATTTCTTAACATAGGGTACGTTGCATGCAAACTGTGCAACTATCTTGCATCAAGATTAGCACTATATCCGAACAGACCAAATCGAGCCTCCACTTGAGCCTCTTCAACTATGAGTACCATCGGGTGCGTCTAAAATGGTTTCTTAGCCTATGGTGCATTTGGCGTAAACCGTGCATATATCTTCTACCAAAACTAACACTCTCTCTAAACAAACCGAAGCAAGATTACATATGATACACATCATAAAGGAGTTATATCAGGTGCCTCCTAATTGATTTCTGAGCATATCGTATGTTCCATGCAAACCGTGCATCTATCTTGCATCAAGATTAGCACTATCTCCAAACAGACCAAACCGAGCTTCCACTGGAGCCTCTTCATCTAGGAGTACAAACAGGTGTGTGAAAAATGGTTTCTTAGACTATGGTGCATTAGGCACAAACTATGCACCTATCTTGCACCGAAACAAACATTGTCTCCAAACAGACCGAAGCGAGATTCCATATGACACACGTCATCTAGGAGTTCCATTGGGTGCGTCCAAATTGATTTCTTAACATATGGTACGTTGAATGCAAACTGTGCAACTATCTTGCATCAAGATTAGCACTATATCCGAACAGACCAAATCGAGCCTCCACTCGAGCCCCTTGAACTATGAGTAGCATCGGGTGCGTCCAAAATGGTTTCTTAGCCTATGGTGCATTTGGCGTAAACCGTGCATATATCTTCTACCAAAACTAACACTCTCTCTAAACAAACCGAAGCAAGATTACATATGATACACATCATCAAGGAGTTATATCTGGTGCCTCCTAATTGATTTCTGAGCATATCGTATGTTCCATGCAAACCGTGCATCTATCTTGCATCAAGATTAGCACTATCTCCAAACAGACCAAACCGAGCTTCCACTTGAGCCTCTTCATCTAGGAGTACAAACAGGTGTGTTAAAAATGGTTTCTTAGACTATGGTGCATTAGGCACAGACTATGCACCTATCTTGCACCAAAACTAACATTGTCTCCAAACAGACCGAAGCGAGATTCCATATGACACACGTCATCTAGGAGTTCCATTGAGTGTGTCCAAATTGATTTCTTAACATATGGTACGTTGCATGCAAACTGTGCAACTATCTTGCATCAAGATTAGCACTATATCTGAACAGACCAAATCGAGCCTCCACTTGAGCCTCTTCAACTATGAGTACCATCGGGTGCGTCTAAAATGGTTTCTTAGCCTATGGTGCATTTGGCGTAAACCGTGCATATATCTTCTACCAAAACTAACACTCTCTCTAAACAAACCGAAGCAAGATTACATATGATACACATCATCAAGGAGTTACCTAATTGTTTTCTGAGCATATCGTATGTTCCATGCAAACCGTGCATCTATCTTGCATCAAGATTAGCAGTATCTCCAAACAGACCAAACCGAGCTTCCACTTGAGCCTCTTCATCTAGGAGTACAAACAGGTGTGTCAAAAATGGTTTCTTAGACTATGGTGCATTAGGCACAAACTATGCACCTATCTTGCACCGAAACTAACATTGTCTCCAAACAGATCGAAGCGAGATTCCATATGACACACGTAATCTAGGAGTTCCATTGGGTGCGTCCAAATTGATTTCTTAACATATGGAACCTTCCATGCAAATTGTGCAACTATCTTACATCAAGATTAGCACTATATCCGAACAGACCAAATCGAGCCTCCACTTGAGCCTCTTCAACTATGAGTACCATCGTGTGCGTTTAAAATGGTTTCTTAGCCTATGGTGCATTTGGCGTAAACCGTGCATATATCTTCTACCAAAACTAACACTATCTCTAAAAAAACCGAAGCAAGATTACATATGATACACATCATCAAGGAGTTATATCAGGTGCGTCCTAATTGATTTCTGAGCATATCGTATGTTCCATGCAAACCGTGCATCTATCTTGCATCAAGATTAGCACTATCTCCAAACAGACCAAACCGAGCTTCCACTTGAGCCTCTTCATCTAGGAGTACAAACAGGTGTGTCAAAAATGGTTTCTTAGACTATGGTGCATTAGGCACAAACTATGCACCTATCTTGCACCGAAACTAACATTGTCTCGAAACACACGAAGCGAGATTCCATATGACACACGTCATCTAGGAGTTCCACTGGGTGCGTCCAAATTGATTTCTTAACATATGGAACCTTCCATGCAAATTGTGCAACTATCACATCAAGATTAGCACTATATCTGAACAGACCAAATCGAGCCTCCACTTGAGCCTCTTCAACTATGAGTACCATCGGGTGCGTCTAAAATGGTTTCTTAGCCTATGGTGCATTTGGCGTAAACCGTGCATATATCTTCTACCAAAACTAACACTCTCTCTAAACAAACCGAAGCAAGATTACATATGATACACATCATCAAGGAGTTCTATCGGTGTGTCCAAATTAATTTCTAAGCGTATGGTACGTTCCATGCAGACTGTACATCTATCTTGAATCAAGATTAGCACTATCTCCAAATAGACCAAACCGAGCTTTCACTTGAACCTTTTACCTAGGAGTACCATCAGGTGCGTCCAAAATGGTTTCTTAGCCTATGCTACATTATGTGCAAACCTTGCACCTATCTTGCACCGAAACTAACACTGTCTCCAAACAGACCGAAGCAAGATTTCGTATGACACACGTCATCTAGGACCACCTTGTGCGTCCAGATTGATTTCCAAGGATTTGGTATGTTCCATGCAAACCGTGTACCTATCTTGCATTAAGATTAGCACTATCTCCAGACAGACTGAACCGAGCATCCACTTGAGCCCCTTCACCTAGGAGTACCAACAATTGTGTCCAAAATGGTTTCTTAGACTATGGTGCAATAGGTGCAAACTATGCACCTATCTTGCACTGAAACTAACAATATCTCCAAATGGACCAAAGCGAGATTCCATATGACACACGTCATCAAGGAGTTCCATCGGGTGCATCCAAATTGATTTCCACGCATATGGTATGTTCCATGCAAACCGTGCACCTATCTTGCATCAAGATTAGCACTATCTCCAAATAGACCGAACCAAGCTTCCACTTGAGCCTCTTCATCTTGGTGTACAAACAGGTGCATCAAAAATCATTTCTTAGACTATGGTGCATTAGGCACAAACTAAACACCTATCTTGCACTGAAACTAACATTGTCTCTGTCGACGAAAGCTAGTCGGCAGTCTACCTTGGGGTATACCCACGGTAGTAGTTTATCGGTAGACGGTGCGCAAGCTACAAACTTGATGGTGACGCAAGACACAGACAAGGTTTTTGTTGACACCGTTTTTGGGCACGTGTCCATGATCGGGAAAGTGTGGATCGGCAAGATGAGATGGTGGTGCTTGATCTACAGGGTGAGTTGCCGATGGAGGTTGTTGCCGATGGAAGGATGGTTGAACGTAACTAAGTCCATAGGTGACGATGTGTCTGTACCGATGGCTACGACAAGGGAGTCTGCCGATGATATGGGGGAAGAGTCTGGAAGTTGCCGATCGGTTTGTGGAGGAGTTCCAGTTTGTCACGGGGGGATAGCTTTATGTTTTCCTTAGTTGTTTAAATCGTTTTGTATACAGATTCTGTGTAATTTGGAATTCGAACTCTAGTCGTGTCTGGTTGTAGCTCTATGAGTAGGGTATAAATGTAGACCCTAGGGCCTTGTAATAACGAATCAATCAATCAATCAAACACACGTTTTTACTCATATTCCAAGCATCTACTTTTTCGACGACTTCGTCATACTTTTTCCTTTTATTACGAGTTCTTAGGAATTCGTCGACTTAAGCTCGGCGTGTTCTCAAGTTCCGTCTGAATACCTCTTGGCCGTGACATCCGGGCGCATCGCTGTTGTCGGGACCAAAGTATTTGAGTTACCACCTTTGCCGATAGTAAGGTCAAATCGGCTGGCACGCCTTAACGTTTAAATCGGGTATTAGCCCTTTGTGTTTGCAGATCAGCTTTTGCACCAACACATCTTTTGGCATGCCCGGTGGGACCGATTCAAGATCAAGATCAACATGTCGACTTCTGAGTTTGATCAGGAGAACGTCATCCCCGTGACGGAAGCCAATCTCAAGGATGAGCAGAAGCAAGCTATTGCTAAATCCATGGAGGATTACAAGCAGCAATGCCTGAGGTCCTTCAGCATGAACAGGAGCGGCGAAGTGATCCAGAAGGATGCACTGCCGACACCACGGCAGGTTACTTTTGAAGCCAATCCTGGCAAACTTCAAGAGATGGTTGACAGCGCTATCAACCGTGCTTTGATCAACCAAGCTGGCGTACTGTCTAATACGGTCTTCAATGCCGTGGCAAGAACTTTCAAGGAAGGACAATTGCCACTAGATTATGTGGGCCCCACTTATCATCAGCCGGAGTCACCGGTGGTCACAGCTCCATCGGTTATCAGAACCGCTGTGGGAGCACAGACTACCGTTCCTCCAAGCACGTTGGGAGTCACCAATGCACAATCTACGCCGATGACAACCAATCCGCCGACTTCAGATGGGCAGATTAAACTCGCTACAGATCTGTTGGCATCGGCAATGTTAGGATTGACTCCTCCTCCTAACTGGTGGGGTTATGGCATGCCTCCAGAGTTAACGCCGGGTACGTCGCAGACGACTGATATGAGAGGCAAGACTCCTATGGCATCGGCACCTCCTAATATGCCGATGAATCAAAGTCCCCAGTATACTACAACTACTACTGCAAGACCTTACACTAGGAATTCTCAAGCTCCAACGTTCCAGATGCCTAACGCATCGGCAGACTCAATGCTGATGCAACAGAGGTCTATGGCTCAATCAGGGTATGTCAATTCAATGATAATGCCCAATTACCAGTCATCGACAGGGCCTATGCCGATGAATGCTAATGGTGGATGGCTTGGGCAACAAGTCTTTCCGCAAACGCCCCAACCGAATCATCAAGCTAACGGGTTTCAGCAAGGACAGATCTATCCCGGGTTCTAGAATCAAGGGATCCCCAATCAACCAATGAATCTCAGGCAGCAAATCGGTGGGCAGCAGCTTGGTGATCCGCAGATTGGGGGCTAGACGATTAACCTAATGTTTCGTGCAGATCGTGCACCGCACAGACACGTGGAAGCTTACCAGCAGGTGCTGGATCCGCAACCGCCTCATCGGCAAGATGCCGATGCTTATTGGGCCGATAAGATTGCTGAAGTGATGAGAGACCAATTCGGGATAAAACCCAAAGTCAACACTTACTCTTATCGGACACCGTATCCTCCCGCATATGATTCGATCCCGCTTCCACATCGGTACAAGGTACCAGATTTCACTAAGTTTTCTAGGCAGGATGACACGTCAACCATGGAGCACGTCAATAGGTTCATCATTCAGTGCGGGGAGGCTGGTAACAGGGACGAGTTAAGGGTTCGCTTATTCTCGTCATCGTTGTCTGGATCGGCTTTTACCTGGTTTATATCACTACCTCCCAATTCAGTGATTACTTAGGCCGATCTGGAGAAACAATTCCAAAAGTATTTCTTTTCTAGAATCCATGAGAAGAAGATCACCGATTTGGTCAAGCTAAGGCAACGCAATGATGAATCGGTTGAAAGTTTTGTGCAGAGGATACGGGAGGTTAAGAATAAATGCTATAGTCTGGTTCTGGATGATCGGCAGCTAGCCGATTTGGCTTTCCAGGGTTTGTTGCCACACATCAGGGACAAGTATGCTTCTCAGGAGTTTGAAAGCTTAAGTCATTTGGTGCTGAGAATTTCTGATCAAGATATCAAGCCCTTTGAGCCCAAGAGAGCATGGAACAAAAAGGTATCATTCGTTGATGAAGCAACAAGCTCGGATTCTGATGAGGAACCAGTCATCGGCTTGGCAGAATGGGTGAAGAATAAGAAGCCGATGTCTTGCCCTTTTGGGCAGAAGGAGCCAGAGAAGTTCGCGTTTGACACCGCTAAGGCCGATAAGATATTTGACTTTCTACTTCAGGAAGGTCAGATCAAGCTATCTCCGAATCACGTGATCCCATCGGCTGAAGAATTAAAGAGGATGAAATATTGCATGTGGCACAATGCAACTTCTCACGACACCAATGAGTGCAAGGTTTTCAGACAGCAGTTGCAATCGGCTATAGAATCTGGGAGAATCAAGTTTGACAGCTCCAAGAACCAGAAGCCGATGAAGATTGATCAACATCCTTTCCTAACGAACATGTTGGATGCTAAGGGAAAGGCCAAAGTCTTGACGTCAGAAGCAGCTGAAAGAAGTGCATCGGTAGATCCTCAGCATCAAGTCACTACTGCCGATGCCAAAGGAAAAGGCTTGATCCAGGAGGGAGTTAACTCAGGAAGGCCTCCAGGTCTGGTATTGTGATAACTCACAGGAGGCCTCGGGAGACTTGGCAGCAACGTGAAGATCGGTACCGGCGCCAGCAAGAGGATTACCATCGGGAAGAGGAAAGACGCCGACAGGAATGGAATCGGCATAGGGATCATTGGAATTGCCCGTTCTTCATTCATTGTTGGGAGGAAAATATCAAGCTTCCTACTGTCAGGGATTGCCCTGAGTGCAATGGGTATGATCGGTATGATAGAACCGATCGGCGCTATCACGACAACAATCGGCGATCTAATGGGCCGATTAGAGGAAGAGCGTCCGTTCACGATCGGCTGGGGGGCACGCTCAGCGTGCACGACAGGCTTGGCGATCGTGTTCAATATCTTCCCAGAAATCAGGAAGAACTTGAAGAAATGGCTAATGCTCGGGTTCCCGATGAGTTCATATTTTGCAGGGATGCCAATACTTATCGGGTAGAGTCAAGGGAGAATCATCGCCCATCGGTAAGGCAGCAGCAACTTCCTCCCTGGTGTCCGGAGGGATTGACCAAGACTCAGAAGAGAAGATTGCAGCGCGAAAGGCGAGGAGAGTTGAGCAAAGGGGAGAACTCTGGACAGTCTGGGGATCAACAATGATCAGATCCTAAGGGGGGAGGTCCATCGGCAGATGTCAACATGGCATTTATGTTGCCGATGGAGTTCCTTGCGCCATCCAGTGATGATGAGCTGGAGTTTTCCGACCAAATAGCTCAGTTGGCTCTGGATCCGATGACGGCTATCTTCGAGAAGCCTGCCGATGATGAACGGTAGCACCTCAAGGTCCTGTTCGTTAAAGGTAAAGTGGATGGTCAACCGATGACCAAGGTTCTGGTTGATGGTGGAGCCGCTATTAATATTATGCCATATGCAGTGTATCGGAAGCTTGGGAAAGGAGATCAGGATTTGACCAAGACCGATATGATGCTTAAAGACTTTGAAGGGAATGTGTCTCCGGTCAAAGGGGCAATATGTGTGGAGTTGACCATCGGCAGCAAAACCTTGCCGACAACCTTCTTCGTGATCAATGGAAAGGGTGCTTACAACCTGCTGTTGGGAAGAGATTGGATTCATGCTAATTGTTGCGTCCCATCTACAATGCACCAATGCTTAGTCCAGTGTGTAGGTGACAAGATTGAAATTGTCCCAGGAGACTCTTCTTATGTCATCGCATCGGCAGAGGCAGATACCTATGAAAGGACTAGGTGTATTTCAGGAGAGATTTGGGAAAAGGATTTTCTCAAAGTTGCCGATTACGAGATTCCACCGATCCAAGCAGTCGGTTCTGATGAAGGTTTTGAATGGATAGGTTCGTCGATGATGGAAAGTTAGGCCAGGGATTCACATCGGCCGATGATCTAGTAGAAGTAGATATAAGTAGTGGTGATAAACCTAGACCCACTTTTATTAGTGCTAAGTTAAATTCCGAGTGTAAGCAACAGTTAACTGATTTGTTAAAGGAATATAAAGATTGCTTTGCTTGGGATTATACTGAGATGCCTGGTTTGGACCGATCAATTGTTGAACATCGGTTACCTATCAAGTCTGGATTTCGGCCACATCAGCAACCGCCTCGCCGATGTAATCCTAATATTCTCCCTAATATTAAGGCCGAAATAACCAAACTTATTGAAGCCAAGTTTATTCGGCAGTGTCGGTATGCCGAGTGGATTTCCAATGTTGTTCCGGTTTACAAGAAGAACGGAAAGCTTCGGGTCTGCATTGATTTCAGGAATCTCAATAAAGCTACACCGATGGATGGATACCCAATGCCAGTTGCCGATCTGCTAGTTGACGCTGCGGCTGGGCATCGGATTATTAGCTTTATGGATGGCAATGCAGGGTACAATCAAATATTCATGGCTGAAGAAGATATTCCGAAGACCGCGTTCAGATGCCCTGGTCATGTTGGATTGTTTGAATGGATAGTCATGACTTTTGGCTTAAAGAATGCTGGTGCTACTTATCAAAGGGCCATGAATTTCATATTTCATGAGTTCATCGGCAAGCTGGTGGAGATTTATATTGATGATGTGGTGGTCAAGTCTGAAGACTTCACAAAGCATCTTGCCGATTTACGAAAGGTGTTGGAGTGCACAAGGAAGCATGGTTTGAAAATGAATCCTAATAAGTGTGCATTTGGAGTATCGGCAGGGCAATTCCTTGGTTTCATGGTGCACCAGAGGGGGATTGAAATCAGTCGAAGATCTATTGATGCCATCAATAAGATAGTGGCCCCTACCAACAAGATCGAGCTCCAGTCCTTGATCGGCAAGGTAAATTTCATCAGAAGATTTATATCTAATTTGTCTGGTAAAATTCGTGCTTTCAGTCCTCTTCTTAAGCTAAAGGCCGATCAAGAGTTTGTTTGGGGGAAGGAACAACAGTTGGCTCTAGATGAAATCAAGAATTATTTGTTAAATCCTCCAGTTCTAATTCCACCTCAGCAAGGGAAGCCCTTCAGATTGTATTTGTCTACCGATGGGATAGTCATCGGTTCGGCTTTAATTCAAGAGTTCGAAGGGAAGGAGCGTGTAATTTATTATTTGAGCAGGAGATTGATTGATGCTGAGACCAGGTATTCGGCTATTGAGAAATTGTGCTTGTGCTTATATTTCTCTTGTATCAAGTTAAGGCACTACTTGTTATCGGCCGAATGCACCGTTATTTGCAAAGATGATGTGGTCCGGTACATGCTATCCATGCCGATTACGAGTGGCAGGATCGGTAAATGGATTTTGGCGCTGTCTGAGTTCGATTTGCGTTATGAATCGGCTAAGGCAGTTAAAGGGCAGATTATGGCCAATTTGGTAATGCAACATTGCGGCGCAGTGGAAACCTTGGAAATTGTACCTTAGACGCTGTTCTTTGATGGATCTACGTGTGACCGGGGGGCAGGAATCGGCATAGTGTTAATTTCCCCTCGGGGAAGGAAGTATGAGTTTTCCTTGCCGATTGTTGCCACATCAACAAATAATCAGGCTGAATATCAAGCTTTAATAAAAGGATTAGAGTTGTTGAGGGAGGTTCATGCTGATGCTGTCGAAGTCTTCGGGGATTCTATGCTGGTTATAAATCAATTGGCTGGAAGCTATGAATGCCGAAGTGAAGTTCTCATAACTTATTACGAGCGGAGTATGCAATTATTGAGGGAATTCAAGGATTTCCGATTAGAGTATGTTCCTCGATTGCATAATGAAGAGGCCAATCGGTTGGCTCAGCATGCCTCGAGATATCAGCCTATGATTGATGCAATATCGGCAATTGGTGCCGATGATTGGAGGAAAGAGATCGTTGATTATTTGAAAGATCCATCTAAGAGAGTTGAAAGGCGAGTTCGGTTTCAAGCCACCAAGTATGTACTCCTCGAAGATGAATTGTACTACCGAACTATTGATGGGATTCTTCTCCGATGCTTGGGTGATGATGAAGCTAGAAGTTTGATGGGAGAAATCCATGAAGGGGTATGTGGAGCACATCAGTCGGCTTTCAAGATGAAGTGGATGATTAGGAGGAATGGATATTAATGGCCGACCATACTTGAGGATTGCTTTAAATATTTCAAAGGATGTCAAAAATTTGGCAATATTCAAAGAGCACCCGCATCGACCATGAATCCTATTATCAAACCTTGGCCGTTCCAGGGATGGGCTATTGATTTGATCGGCCAAATTTATCCACCATCTAGCAAAGGACATAAGTTCATTCTAGTTGCCACTGATTATTTCACTAAATGGGTTGAAGCTATTCCTTTGAAGAAAGTCACATCGGTCAATATGATTGATTTTGTGAAGGAGCACATTATTTACCGATTTGGGATTCCTCAGACAATTACTACCGATCAGGGTACTATGTTCACATCAGGGGAATTTGATGAATTCGCAATCGGTATGGGGATTAAGGTGTTAAACTCTTCTCCTTATTATGCTCAAGCTAACGGGCAGGCCGAGGCATCCAACAAGGGAATTATTAAGCTTATCAAATGAAAAGTTGAAGAGAATCCTAAGCGGTGGCACACGTTGTTGAATGAAGCTTTATGGTCCTACCGAATGGCTTGTCATGGATCGACCAAGGTTTCACCCTATCAGCTGGTGTATGGACATGATGCAGTGTTGCCTTGGGAGATTAAGGCTGGATCTAGGCGATTATCTTTTCAAGATCAGTTGGCTGCCGATGATTATGCTACTTTGATGACAGACGAGTTGGATGATCTAGCAGGGCATCGGCTGAGGGCCTTGATGAGTGTAGAAGAGAACAAGAAAAGAGTTGCCAGATGGTACGATAAGAAGGTGAAGGTTAAGGAATTTGCCGATGGAGACTTAGTATGGAAATTAATCTTACCGATCGGGACTAAAAGTTCAAAGTTTGGGAAGTGGTCTCCCAATTGGGAGGGTCCCTATCGGATAAGTCGATCGGCTCCTGGTAATGCCTACATTTTGGAAACTCTCGAAGGAGTCGAATTTCCCAGAGCATTAAACGGCAAATATCTAAAGAAGTACTATCCCAGTATATGGGTCGATGCATAGAAGTTCAAATGCCGATAACAGTCCTATCGGCTAGACTAAACATCAAGAAAGCTGAAAAGCAGGAAGAGGCCGATGTGTTGCCGATGAGGAGCTCACATACTTAGCAGCGCTTGGATGGCCGATATAGCGCGCAGGCGGATCTGGTTGGCTGCTTCTATTTCTTTGACGTCTTCATCGGCAGAGCCTTCTATCGGCTTCAGCTTCTTCTTCAACTGCAATGCTTTGCGACCATGGGCGTTCCGTTCTTGTTCAAGGAGTTTGATGGTCTCTGGCAGTTGGCTCTCTTCCTGTCGGGCTTGAGATAGAGCATCCTCCACTTGCTTGAGTTCTGCCAGCAGGGCTTCTCTCTTGGCCGATAAATCGGAGATCTTCTGCTTCAGTGCGTCTCCTGAGGACTTCAAGGTGCCGATGTTCTTGTGCTTCTCATCGGTCAAGAGCTTCTCTTTCATCATCTCCTCGGAGAGCCGGGTCTGAGCAGCTCTATCGGCAAGACGCCGGGCGGCCCTCTGGAACTGCAGCTGACGACTCTCTAGATGTGCGGCCTGGAAAAGGATTTCTTTGGCATCGGCAGGAATCTGGCCTCTGAGGGTCTTGAACAGAACCTTGGCCGGATCGGAGTCATCGACCAGTTGAGCCTGTCTTGATGAAGGAGGGCCGACAGTTCTTCCAGCTTAGCCCTGATCTCTGCCGATGAGATCCCAACTGCCCGGGAGGAACTTGCTTCTTCACCTTCGTCTTCGGAGATATCAATGGCGAAGGAGAATAGGCTGTCGGGAGAATCTTGTTCCTAGAAAGGAAAATAAAGTGAGTCATTCTATGGTCTGAACATCGGCAAATATTGATGGAGATCGGATGGCTTACTTGCTTCAAGGCGATCTCTTGCCTTTGACTGGAAGATGCCGATGGAGCCACGGATTGATCGGCCAGAGTTGCCGATGGGACTACGTCAGCTGAAAATTAACAGGAAGGGTTATAAGAACAAAAAGATTAAGTTCATCGGCAGTAATATTATAAAAATGCGTTACCTTGAGGAGGGACGATGCTTGTCTAAATTGAAGAGACTACCGATGATATGATTGAACCTACTGGATCGGTAGTTTGCTTGCCTACATCGGCTGATATGTCTTCTGGCTGGGGTGCTTCTAATTGAGGTTCTTCTTGCTGGGGTTCTTCCACTTGCGGTGCTTCTTGCGGTTGAGGGGGAGTTGGTGCTTGCTGAGTCTCTGTTTCTGGGGGAGAAGGAGAAGATTCCACCGGAATAGGAGATACCGGAGGAGGAGGAGGAGTTGTCACTTTCTGGCGCTTCGTTTGTGCCCTGGTACTTTTGGTGCCTTTTCTCTTCTGCTGGCTGGACTGGGGGGCATCGGCATCTTTGCTTTCGGTTCTTGCCGATGCACTGGTTTGCTGTTACAGAAAAAAGATTTTGTGAGTGCCAATACAGCCGATGTAAAAATAAGATCGGTATGAATGAAGGGGTTTAACAGTTACCTTAAAAGCCTGTGCTAGAGTGGAAGCGGCTACCGATGGTGATGTCTGAGTTCTCCTAGTGGTAACTTTCTTGAGGCATATACCTCGGTGCACGATGGCGGCCAGGGTAGGGGCGTTGTGGCCGATTGAAGAGATTGGACCTGATGCAAATAGATCAATCGGCTTGCCACCTCTACTGACCGATGGAGGGGTGTTATCGACCTGCAAAATAATACAAAAGTAAATCACCGATGGAAATGAAATTGGAAGAATTGGAACATTGGTTTAAAGACACTTACAGTATCATCGGGGACTTTGTACTCGGAGTCGATCATACCGTGGTACGTGAGGGCCGATTTGCATAATAGATGCTCCTTCCATTCTGCTCACCACTGCTTGTACGCCTGAGTGATGAAGGCGGTTGGAACCCACTCCGATAAGTCTATGTCTGTATCGGCACCCGATGGCAGTTGGGCTACTCGAATCCATTCAAGGAGGCTGGTGATGGTTTCCCTGGGCTTTATCACATCGGCATAGCAGAGTGCAATCGGCAGCAGGCCGAAAGCTAACTGACGAGCTAGTGCCGATGGATTGTAGAACTCATAAGTCTGGGGGGAGGTTTTCCCACTACCAAAGAAGTTCACCGGTATGGCTCTGGGGTCACCAATGCCATCATCACTTCGTTGTCCTTGTCAAGAGCGTCGTTGAACGGGTTGAAAACCAGGGGAAGCATATTGTCTGGGTCATCGTAGGCCAACCATGCTCGCTCATCTCTGGCCAAACCTTCATACAAAGTTTGAAAGAATCGGCTGACCTGATCTAGATTACCCCCTGTACCAGGTAGAACTATGACAGCTTCACTAAAGTTCAAGGGAGGGCGTGTTGCCGATTCTTCTTCATCCAATACATAGTTCTCGGCTATGTCCCTTGGAAAGCGCTGTGCAAAGAGGTCGAACTCTAGACGCTTGTGCAGATGGAGGTTGAGCCACATGTTGATGAACCACCAGGGACCTCCCAAGTTGCCGATGGACTGGCCGAGTAAGAGTTTCCTAGTCACTTGGTGAAGGAGGTGGTAAGCTGCACCAAGCAGGTATCGGCCGAGGGGAAATCGGCCACCATTGGCCAGATTTTCCGCTGCTGCTAAGTAGACCGAGGTTGGTCCTGCCGATCGGCCACAAAACACGAATTTGTCTAGCCACATGTTTAGGAAGCAGGTCTGCTCTTTTATGTTGACAGGGCCTGTTCTGCTGTACTTTTGGATGTACCCCGACCAACCGCCGATAGCACGAGTTTCTACCTTGGCCTTGGGTTTGGTATCAAAGAAATGGGTGCTATCGACAGAGGATACATCCAGGCCAGTGAGCATGGCTACATCGGCAAGTGTAGGGGAAGCAGGACCATGGCCAAAGACAAAGGCATTGAGGGTGTCTGACTAGAAATATGATGCAGCTATCAGCAGTGATTCATTCCTATGCATATCGGCAATGGACAATCTAATGCATTGGTCTAGCTTTCTCTCGCCCCACTGGATTTCATTTGAATTGCTGACCCTCAGAAACCAATCCATCCATCCCACAGTAGGGCTAGGCCAGGAACGGAAAGTATCCTTCCACAGATCCAAAGAAAAGTTCTCGGCTCTAAAAGGAATCCTGTTGGTTTCTGCGTTAATGAGATCGGTTGGATCTGGATCCCCTAACGGGCCAAGGCATTGGAGATGTGGTTGATCGGTAGGGATGACAATTTTGTTAGACAATTCCTAGTGGTTTTGGGGGTAAAAAGGAAGAAACAAAGAAAGAAAAAGAAAATATTCAGTAAAATGGATTGCGGATGAACAGGGATGCGAAAAAGGTACGAAGGATGGAGTGAAGAACTGACCTCAGGAACGATGAAGTTGACGGCCATCTTGTCACGAGGAGGATGATCGAGGGCTTCGGAGTTGGTGGAAAAGGACTTCGTCGGAGATCTTGGAGCTCTTGAACAGCGCCGCCGCCGGGAAAGTAAAGTTGGAGGTGTGGAATGATGTGATGGAGAAGGAGTACCCGAGAAGGAACTATTTATAGGACAAAACAGGCAAGGGTAAAATTGACTTATCTCTTCGCCGTATCCGTGAAATCCGAGGGTACTCAGGCAGATTTGGTAACTGTTCGCACGGTAATCAAGGGATTGTGCAGGTGATTGGACAGGAAGCGGTCATTATCCAGAGATATTTTACTGTGCGAGATCTCCTGGTCGGTCCATCGGCAGCGCCTGGTAACAGTCATATTGCCGATGGGAGAGTAATGTGGAGATAGCCGTTTGGAAGGATAAGATATGGACGTCCATCGACAAGTTTCTGTAACGGTCATATTGCCGATGTGCGACCAAAGTGGAAATGTTCGTTTGGGAAAGTTGAGGATTTTGAGGAATCTGCAGAAGAATAGGATCGGAGTTGTTCAGATTGAGGCTGTCGGTTACAAGATTAGGAGCATTAAATGCAGAAAAGGGCATCATTACTGCAGAGAATTTTGGAGCATTAATGATTTCATACTCCGAAATTGGGGGGCATGTGTTGACACCGTTTTTGGGCACGTGTCCATGATCGGTAAAGTGTGGATCGGCAAGATGAGATGGTGGTGCTTGATCTACAGGGTGAGTTGCCGATGGAGGTGGTTGCCGATGGAAGGATGGTTGAACGTAACTAAGTCCATAGGTGACGATGTGTCTGTACCGATGGCTACGACAAGGGAGTCTGCCAATGATATGGGGGAAGAGTCTGGAAGTTGCCGATCGGTTTGTGGAGGAGTTCCAGTTTGTCACGGGGGGATAGCTTTATGTTTTCCTTAGTTGTTTAAATCATTTTGTATACAGATTCTGTGTAATTTGGAATTCGAACTCTAGTCATGTCTGGTTGTAGCTCTTTGAGCAGGGTATAAATGTAGACCCTAGGGCCTTGTAATAACGAATCAATCAATCAATCAAACACACGTTTTTACTCATATTCCAAGCATCTACTTTTTCGACGACTTCGTCATACTTTTTCCTTTTATTACGAGTTCTTAGGAATTCGTCGACTTAAGCTCGGCGTGTTCTCAAGTTCCGCGTGAATACTCTTGGCCGTGACATCCGGGCGCATCGCTGTTGTCCGGACCAAAGTATTCGAGTTACCACTTTGCCGATAGTAAGGTCAAATCGGCTGGCACGCCTTAACGTTTAAATCGGGTATTAGCCCTTTGTGTTTGCAGATCAGCTTTTGCACCAACAGTTTTTATCCAGGTTCGGCCACCGTGTGGGATTAATACCTACATCCTGCGTCTGATTGTATTGGATTGTGTTGAGAGATAATGCGTCCTAGGGGGGTCCCTTGCCCCTCCTTATATAGTCCAGAGGGTAGGGTTACATATCTGAAAAGTAATCCTAGTCGGTTACAATTGCCATAGATAGCACAATATCAATTCCTATTCTAACCGACTAGAATCCGGCTTGATCTCCACGTCTTGTTTCCTTGCACGAAACTCCAAGCAGATGGATCAAGCCTCGGACTTTGTGATGGGCCAAGCCTCCTAGCCCAAGTCTAGCCGTAAGGGTATAGGGGTTTATACCCCCACAGCTAGTCCCCGAGCACCATGTATTGTGATGTAACACGCCGTCTTGAGCTTCTTCGACCAGTGAGGCTTGACGTCTTCAATAAGCAGGAAAGTCGCCCAAACAGTTGCAACGGTATTTTAACCAACACAAAAGACAGTTGATCAACATTGACATCGAAGAAGTAGGTTGTTCGAAGAATGCATGGTGCTCTTAATCAAAAAAGATTTTTTTCCTGGTGAAGTGTGCCCACTTTACTTTTCTGAAAAGTACAGATTTTCAAAAAGCAAGCATGTTCAACGCAAGGTGAAGTGTGCCCACTTAGTCCTCGAGCCTAGTAGTAGGTGACGTAGGCACGTGGTGCAAGGGTCAAAAAAGTCTTCATGGAAATTCTAAAACTGAGATGCATCGTACTGATGTAGTCTCCGAGCTTGCTGGAAGGCGAAGTATGAGCCTTGTAGCAAGGTCTAAAAAATTGAATTTACCAGTCCCCGAGCATATCATGCTCGGCTGCAATGGAATAGACTAGCCGACTAGTCGACTAACTGAAATAGACTACTCGACCAGTCCCCGAGCATATAACGCTCTGTGGTCGGTACAATCCCCAAACTCTCAAACTGGTAGACTGGTCGACCAGTCCCTGAGCGTATAGTGCTCAGATTGGTCGGTATAGTCCCTAGGTTCTCAAACTGGTAGACTGGTCGACCAGTCCCCGAGCGTATAGTGCTCGGATTGGTCGGTACAATCCCTAGGTTCTCAAACTGGTGGGCTAGTCGACCAGTCCCCGAGCGTATAGTGCTCGGTGGTCGGTTCAATCCCCAGGAACGTCATACACAATTCTCCACCAAATCTACTTGTCTCTTGAAAAAAGCATCTCGCCGCATTAATTCGTGATGTGACAAGGCATCCTGACATATTGTCAGATGGTTGCGTAAAAAGGTGCGCCGGATAACTGTGCTGCCGCTCTTTGCGTGGTTCAAGAAAGCGAAACCACCAATTATGCAGAAAAGCCACCATATTAACTGCCGGTAATTATTGAAAACCGAAACGCCGCATCCGCCGCAGGGCTCGCCCACTTCCCTAGAATGCAGGAAGTGGAAGAGGTGGAGCTATTGTTATAAAAAGCTCAACACAGCGCTCGTAATCTTTACCCTACCTTTGCCTTCAAACCTACTGCTCTTGCCATTCCTACCTCCTTCAACTTCCATCTGCATCTTCCAGCACCCAATCTTTTCTTCAATCGGCAATGGCGAAGAGTGATTCAAAGAAAAGGGCCGATTTGATGGCGAAGGAGTGGAAGAAATCCCAAAGCAGCACGAGGTCCCTCAACGACCTCGTCATAATGGGCCTGCTACATAACCAAGAGCTCGGTGGCTGGAGGGCGCCGGAAGGAGAAAGCTACCCCGACCCCCGCGCCGGTGAGATTGTCGTTTTTGAAGATTTCTTCAAGCGGGGTTTTGGGATTCCAGTCCATCCTTTCCTCTAGGGCCTTCTTCTTTACTATGAGATCGGGATCTGCAACTTGCACCCGAACTCTATTCTTCTTATTTCCACCT
Organism: Sorghum bicolor; assembly: GCF_000003195.3. Taxonomy (NCBI): domain Eukaryota; kingdom Viridiplantae; phylum Streptophyta; class Magnoliopsida; order Poales; family Poaceae; genus Sorghum; species Sorghum bicolor. Next base: position 22,858,973 of record NC_012875.2, read on the forward strand.
TCATTCACTTGTGTGAGGCCTATGTTGGAATAGAGCCGCACTTCGACCTCTTCCGTTACCTTTTCTGTCTGAAGAAAAAGGGGGCAGTTGGAGGCTCCAAGATTGCATGTGGAGTATACCTCAATCTGCGCGATGGGATGAAGAACCGGTATCTCAGCTGCCCATGGAACACCTCTTTGACCGAATGGTACAAGAAGTGGTTCTACATCAGGGAAGAGTCGGGCAGTGCCACGTTCTGCGACGTGGGCTATATCCCCGAGAAGAGGGTCAGCTGGACAGACCGCCTAGAATTCACAGGGCATGTGGCGGACCTGATGGGCCTGATCGACTGGTCCCGCCTAGACGGGCCAGGAGTGGTCGGGAACTTCATTGTGCGTCGGGTGATGCCCTGCCAGAGGAGGGTACACTCGGCGTATGAGTACGCGGGGAGCGAGGACCCGACCAGGATGAGCCCTGAAGGTCTGGAGAAGACAGAGGTGCAGCAGCTGATGAACGAGCTGTTCAACTTAACAGATGACAACTTCGTTCGAAGCGGTGATCGGATGCACGCCTTCAAGTTGGGACGACCAGACCGCAAGGTAAATAGATATTGTTATTGACTAGTACTGCCATGTGAATACTGTTTATTCTTAGTTGATGACTTGTCGTTGATCCTATCGCAGATTAGAGACGTTGACCGGTGCGCAGTGTACGTGTCACTGGCACCTGGTATGGAAATCCTGCGGGGATGGACCCGCCGGAGGGCGATGCTGCTCGGTGTCCTCAATACACCAGCAGTGAGGAGGAACAGAACCGCCCCGCCCCAACCACTGAGGACAGGGTAGCGGGGAAAAGGCCTGGTGGTGGATCCGTCCCCCGCAGAGGCGCTGCCAGCGGAGAGCAGCCAAGCTCCAAAGCGTCGTCGGCTCGCTAGGATCGCCGACGATGACGACGAGGAAGAGGAGGTCGCGCCCTATTTGGTCTGAAGGTCGCGCAGTCGTACGGACGTCGCGCCGATCACTGGCGACCGGGCGACTAGTGACCCCCCTGCCCCTCACACCGAGCCGACGCGTCTTGGGGCGACAGAGGCGGCAGCAGCGACCGGTAGGACCAGGAGGAGGGTTTTTACAGCGACGCATAGGCGCTCCGATCTGTAAGTAGAACATTCTCGCCTTGACACTTCCTCCTATCATTATTATTGTTTTTGCATTTGTTACTGCAGCTTTTGACATTGGTAAAATGGCATATTTTTGTTAGTGCAGCGTCTGACGTTGATCCAGAAGACGGCCGAGCCGGCGGTTGTAGTTGAAGACGCCGCGCCGCAGACCACCTAGGGGGGAACCGAGGGGCACCCCACGGTGGTGATCGGGGCTAAGACCGCTGAGGAGCACCCAGCTCCAGCGAGGACAGGAGCAGGCACCCCTGTGGGGGATGAAGAGGCTGCGAGGACACCTCCCCCGAGCAGTGTTGCAGAGGAGGAAGACAAAGCTCCGACTCCCCCGCCTGCTGAAGAAAGGAGGGTCCCCACTCCACCCCGAGCAGAGACCTCTTTGCCAAAGGGCTCCCCTGGCCGCAGTAAAGGTCCAGTGATACCTGTGACCATGGCTGGGGGAAGCACAGAGGACGAGGAGACTCAAGCGGCCTCCGACGACGAAGTTGAAGAAATCCAAGGTCGCCCCCATGATGGTCGCCAACACATTTACGTGTGGCGCCAACGTGGGGACCATTTCATTGGTCATGAGGAGCTCGCGGAGACGGAGGAGGCCACGAGGGTGGAGCGCACAACAAAGCGGCTCGTTGATGAGGTTAAGGTAAGCGTCTTGCGTTCTGCTCGAAATGTAGAAGCTCTGTCGCTTACTTCAATGTGTGATTTTTGTAGGGCGCGATGAAAACGACGAAGTATTAGAAAAGGTGCTTCGACCAGATTGAGGGGATCGTGGCCGAGAACAAGGCCCTGTCCGCAGAGGTAGACCGTCTTCGGTCGGAGGCCGAGGAGAAGACGGCCAAGATGGGTGCTCAGGAAGAGCGCCTGCTCGATCTCAATCGGTGGTTAGCCGACAAGGATCGGGAAAGGAAAGGTCAGTCATGCATTCCGAGCAGTTGTAGTCGTTTTTGTTGACTGGAAATTGCTCCTGTAGACTTGAAGGAGGAGGTTGCGCGCCTCCACCAAGAAAAGGAGAGGCTCGACCAGGAGCGTGCCGGCGCGCTGGAGGCCGGGCGCCGAGCTGGTGAGGAATTAAGCAACAAGAGTCGGGAGTTGGCTGGTGAGAACCGTGTTACCCTACTTTTTGAGTACTCAATCGTTCCTATTCTTGTGTGTACGCTGACGTCCTGCTTGGTTCTCAGTGCTCAAAGTAAATACCAAGAAGCACCTCGATGAGCTGATCAAGGACCGGGACTCTTGGAAGGCCATCTGCATCAAGCTCTGGAAAGGAGTGGCCCCGGTTCTTGACTTGATCAGCCCCGAGCTCCCTGAAGACCAGCCCCGCGCACCGAAACTGACCCCGGTCGAGAAGGCGCAACGAGCGTGGGACTGGCTTCAGCAGTTTGTCAAGGACACCGGGGAATTCGCCGGTGCGCACGTCCTCAGCATGGTGCGCGCCCACTACCCTTTGGTCGTCTTATCCTGACTGGAGAGGGGGTATCCCAAGGAGGTTGGTCCGCAGGAGGCAGACGACCTTCGTGTTGGTCTGCTTGATCTGTCGTCGACAGTGATCGGCGACATCAACCTCTACGGGACAGCAACTCCCCCCGACCAGCCCGGCTCAGATAGGTCGGCCAGGGAGTTGTCGGGAGCGTCCATTGCCGGAGATGGGCGGTCGACGCCTGCGGTCTCGACCAGCGAGACGCCGGTGGCCCCGACCCCTTCGACTGGGCGGCAAGGCCGTGCGGGTGATCAGCCCGAGAAGTAGGCCTATAGAGTAGTCTGTAGGAGTAGACTAGGGACCGCCCGGAGGGGTGTTTATTGTAAACTTTGTACATAAAGTTTGTAATAAAGATTGATTTATCGTAACCATGGTTTTTGAGCGCTGTAATGTTGTCTGAGTGATGTATCACTGAGTTGGTTAGTAACCCGTAAGGACCTTTGTCCTAAAAGGAGATTGTTGCACTTGTCGAGAGTTATGCATATAAAAGAGGTATAAAGCAAGAAAGAAAAATTTTATTACTGCTGGTCGTAAGAGTTTTACAAACGAGGTGTAATGGAACTTATGGATAAAAACGGCGCAGTTTGTCTATGTGCCAAGAGTTAGGCAGGCGTGTTCCGTCTGGGTAGGCCAGTCTGTAAGATGTAGGGCGTGTGACTTCGACGACCACAAAGGGTCCTTCCCAAGGTGTGGATAACTTGTGCGTTCCTTCTTGGCTTGTTTTCCACTTGAGTACCAGATCACCGACCACGAAGGAACGGTCTTTGACGTTCCTGTTGTGATACCGCCTAATGGATTCGAGATACTTTGCTGTTCAAAGGCACGAGATTAGGCACTTTTCTTCTGTGTAGTTGATTTCAAGCTCTCTGGCGAGGTCAGCCGAAGACTGGTCGAAATTTTCAACTCTTGGAGATCTAAAGGTCACGTCGGCCGGAAGCAGTGCTTCGGTGCCGTAAACCATGAAGTAGGGTGATACACCCGTGTTGCGACTAGCCTGTGTTCGGAGACCCTAGGCCGCTGTCACAGAACCGACCAAATTATAAGAGTTCAAGTGCAGAAACGATCGCCAAGCAATCAAGTTTCTAAACTTGAGCCCATATAATCCCGGTAGTCAATCGAAATCACGAAGGACTTCAAACCAACTCGCAACAAACCAAGACCGTAATAGTTCAACATAAACACAATGAATGTTACATAGTCATTCATTGCCGTCGAAGCGGCACCACATCGGAGTATTAAGTTATTACAACACTTGTTCGAAGTAGCGTAAGCAAAATAGTTACACACACATTCCAAAGTTCAGTTCATAAGTTCGGGTTACAAACTCAGGAGCATATCTAGACAAGTGATTGAAAGCATGCAAATACTCCTTCAGAGTCTTGTTGCCCTGAGTCAACTGCATGAACTCGGTGTGCTTCATCTCCATAACACCCGGAGGAATGAAATGCCCTTTGAAGGCCTCACGAAAGAGGTTCCAATCGATCACAGTGTCAGCCGGAAGAGCTTCCCGGTACTGATTCCACCAGATACCTGCCGGACCTTGCAGTTGGTGAGCTGCATACTCCGCCTTCAAACCTTCCGTCAACCGAAGTAGGCGAAACTTTTATTCCACCGTATTCAGCCACTCTTCAGCTTGAAGGGGTTCTTCGGCTTCTCTGAAAGGTGGGGGCTTCGTATCCATGAAGTCCTTGAAGCTACTGTACTGGTTAGGAGCTGGCTCTTCCTGAGCATTACGACCACCCTGATTTGCCATACGATTGATGGTCTCAGTGAGCATCCTCTGATTTTCCACCATCATTTGCATCAGCTCAGCTGGATTTGGTGGTGGAGGAGGAGGTGGTGGATTCATGTTTGCACGTTGTTCCGCACCCCGGGTGCCACGAGACATCTGTAAAGACACAGTCAGTGAGCATTGATGGTGACAAGATTTGTCGTAGAAGAACTTATATTCATGCCTGAAAGTATTCGAGAGAATAGCTTTACAGAAAGGCACAACAATTCCATTCCACAAAACAACATCACCAATCCAACACATGACATAGATATCCGCAATACGCACCACAACGGAAAACATTGGCACAACATGACGATCATAATAAGATTGCACATGGGTCCATAAAGTTATTACATCATCACAGTACATGCCATGAGTCAAGGTCAAAGTTTCGGATTACAACATGGTTACAAAAGCACCACGGCTGACTGGCACGCTACAAAAGATCCTGGCATCATACTACCCACTACTCCCTACACTCCAGGCTCGTCGTCCGAGTCAGCGTCGAAGATCGCCTCCCCATCCTCGTCGCTAACCGGCTCAAGCTCCTCGTCCTCCACGTCCTCGTGCAAAGGTGGTGCAACCGCTGCTGGTCCATCAACCTCCATACCATCATCATCGGCCACAATCACCTGAGGTCCCACATCTGGATACACGGGGATAGGGCGAGGAATAGGGTGTAGCAAGTTGTTGAGATGGTGAATCTCCACAAGACCAGCCCCAATCTGATCCTGCAGATAGTTCTCCCGCTCAAGCGACTGAACTCGGTGCATCTCCCATGCTTGGCGTCTGTTCTCCGACACACGGAGTGCAGTATCCCTCTCACGGGTGAGCTGCACCAAGCGCTCCTGCAAGGTCTCCCTCTCTCTAGCTAACTGGCTCATCTGATCCTGCTTATGATCTCTCTCCCTGATGGCCTTCACCCACTGCTGCCTACGGTACTCCGCAATGTCTTCCCAGTCATTGCGGTCCTTCTGAGCTTGCTCCAGGAGTCTAGCTTGCTTGCGAAACTTGCGAGCACGCCTTTCAGCCTTCCGCTGCATCTCCTGGGCTCTGCGAACAGCTACCATCACCTGTGCATAGGTGCCCTCTCGCTGGCTGATCAGCTTGAGCACAGCCATCATAGCACTCATAGCAGGACTAGAGCTCTCAGCTCTCTCTCCCCTACCTCGAACCAAGGCACAACCGTCAGCCTGTTTCCACTCCGCGGCTGCTGGGTCAGCACTAGGAATGGAGGCCGCTGGTCCTCCCGTCAGCTCGTCACCACACCTCTGACAGATATCGAGTAGGATAGTCTGGGCTGCAACCTGAGCTGCCTCCCAGGGAGTCTGCCCATCTGAGCTGCACGTCCAGCCTGTCCATGCAGGCTTGTCCCCGTGTGGAGGGACAACTCCCTGCACAGCAAACCACTGGATCCCTCCTGTGCTCTCCATCTCCCACCAAGAATACTGAGGTGGCTCAGTATACCCAACAGTCCGTAACACTCTCCAGAGCAGGGTAGGAGTGCCAAACTCGTGCAAGAAAGTGTCACTGGGACGGGGTGAAGCGGGTGCGTCCATCTGTGGAAAGGAATAGGAATACCATGGGTAAAAGAGGATTAGTTGAAGCAATATTTATTTATTTAAAAGGGACGAAATTGTAAGGGAAGGAGTAGACAGAATGTATGTATGAATGCGACATGATGCATGCACGAACCGTACGTCCTCACAAACTTAGAAAATTAATATTCTAACGGATATACGGTGGCATACATTCGTCTCTCGATACAATATCTATCGGTTTAAACGTGCGCTGTTAGAGTACCTGCAGAAAACTTCATTTCAGCCCAACAGTTCCCAATATATCACTCAAGAAAGCAGTAAACTAAGTGCACATTGCTTGGACATGCCCCACACGCACAAACAATGACACCACATCTACCCGAGAAATTAAATACTCCCCAATTAAGTTTCTTTCGTGGTTCCATGGTTTCAACATGTAACCACTCTAGAAAACCACCACGAACACTCCCCTAGACCGCCGTTTGGACGATCATGCTCTCACAGCTCACACTTACCTGAGCGTAGGTGCGACGTTGCATAATTTAAATCTAGCGACATATGTAGCTAATTCACATATGAAGGCTACCTCCACCATTAGACCACAGGGTAGCATAGTGCGGTCATCACACATCCATACCTGAGTACTGCCGGAGATGCATAATTAAAACCCCCCAAGTCAGTACTTAAATAGCCACCTATAGTCCTTATGTAGGCAAGGAGGATTCGACCACTGGCATAACTTAATTATTTGTTTTACCCTATTTTATTTAAAAACTCTTTTGTTTTAAATACACAAACGCTGCATTTATAATGCTGAACTTGCTCCGATGCCAGCTGTCACAGAACCGACCAAATTATAAGAGTTCAAGTGCAGAAACGATCGCCAAGCAATCAAGTTTCTAAACTTGAGCCCATATAATCCCGGTAGTCAATCAAAATCATGAAGGACTTCAAACCAACTCGCAACAAACCAAGACCGTAATAGTTCAACATAAACACAACGAATGTTACATAGTCATTCATTGCCGTCGAAGCGGCACCACATCGGAGTATTAAGTTATTACAACACTTGTTCGAAGTAGCGGAAGCAAAATAGTTACACACACATTCCAAAGTTCAGTTCATAAGTTCGGGTTACTGCCAGAGTCTATGCCATCCTTCCAAAAGCATCATAGATGAGAGGATTAGAGAACCGTGCCCAACGGTTAGTCCTCATCCCCAGCGGGATGGAGACAGGTCTTGCAGAATCCGTCATAGAAGATATCATCTGCAACAGGTGGGAATAAACCCTGAGTACGAGAATGTACTCAGCTAGACTTACCCGTCTAGTAAAACATAAAAGACACCAAGGATCATGCAAGGCTTAAAATCAAGTGGAGCTGGATGACTCACCTTTGCCAAAAGCTTAACTTACCACTAAGTTATTTTAAGAGCATCAGTTTTATTTATCATCAACCTACCACTAGATTAGCACCTGTACTACAACACATCACTTGATTATTACAAACAATAATAACCATATCAAATTCACCATGTGTTCTTCCTGCTATCATCATTATCATGAACCAAGTTCATTAGTGAATGCTACGTTTGCCGCTGCTCTGTCAAGTTCTCACTAACTGGGAGAGACGGCGATTCGAATTGAATTCCTATCCAGCTGGAGGATTATTCCTAGCACTCACCCAAGCATCCCCTGCCGGAGAGCCAACGGGTCACCTTTGGTACAACTCAGGAATCGCGGCTCCGATCAGCGCCGCACTCCCAGGGCTACCACTCTGCCAGGGAGGTCAGAAATTTTAACTCACCTGCCTTTGGACTTACGCCAATGGTCCCCCGCACACCGCACTTCCTCCGGTAGTGCGCACTTTATACTTGCCGGTCTTCCGGCCTGAGTCATACTACTCGGCTTCGCGGTCGGAACGAGTTATCCGGCCAACTAAGTGTTAGGCATGCGTTCAACATGACAAGAGGACGTACAACGATCGGTCCTTAGCTGCCACAAATGGAGTTACTACAAACTTGCAAAACTCCGCCCGGCTTAAGTCAATTTAATCAGGTTCCATCCACGATAGCACATATAGACCATCGTGACCCGACATAACCCTATATCGCGCGGATGACAGGATATCACCCGACTTCTACCGATTAAAGCATAGCTAAGCTGCTACTCGATCCTAACCCTACAACCAGGGAGGGTAAGTTATCTGGACAAGGATAGAGTAAAATGCAGCAACAGTTTCATCACAACTCCTATACGTAATGCATCAATAGATATAACATATTAAGTAAACTTTCGCAAATAGAGGGAGGCTTAGAATGCTCCGGGGCTTGCCTTTCACGAACGATGCCGGCTCGTGATCCGGGCACTCAACTTCTTCTTCGGGCTCCTCGAGTCCGGCTTGCTGGACCTCCACCTCCTGGCTGCCTTCCTGACCTTCGGGGTTCGCTTGGAGCTCGAAGGAAACTGCCACGTCCGGTGCACCTATTGCATGCTCGATGAATGAGAGAAGGTGCACATGCTACAGATGAATGCTTAATAACACAAGTAATTCATTGGACACTCATTTACGGGGCAAGAGTTATACAAGCTCACATAAAGAACAAGTTAACATAACCAAAACCTATCATGACACTAAAGCAGCAACAACACAAAACAAGTATGCTCAGTAAATAAATCATAACTAATGGTAGACAGATCCAACAAACATGAGTGAAGACATTCTGGAAAGCTTATGAAATTGTCTACAACTCATCTTTAGACATGACAGCCAGATTCAAACATTAAATTAGTCATTTTAAACAAAGTTCCAGGTTCTGTCCCAGAAAAACAGAGAACCCCTATTTCTGGAACCCAACTTGGAACAGCTATAACTTTTAAACTACTTGGCCAAATGACCTCAAATTTAAACTACAACTAGTTCAACAAATTTAGAACAACTTTGATTTAGACAAGTTTCACAGAAAGTCAAGTTATCATTAAGTAACAGTTAAATTGCTCCCTTGCTGTCCAGAACAGCCTTTAACCCTAAAATTAATTATTTAATGACATGACCAAGACACAAACCATGCCAACCACATGGCTTATGACCCTAGGCATATTATAATACACCCAGAACACCAGATGGAAACTCCCAAACATTTACTTAACAAGGCATTTATTAATTAATTTTATTAAGAAGCATAATTACAAGATACTGGTCAAAGTGCTCAGAAAAATCTACAAAAATTACAGAAACACAAGTATGACATCAGAGCATCACTATAAAAATTTTAGAGCCATTGCACATACCAGATTAAAGATATGTATTTAACATGGGCCAAGAGGCTTATTTCAAAAATTCCAAAACATGACTTATATGGTGTCAAACAACAGGTTTCAGATTATTTATATCTTGGGAATACCATAAACATGTTTACTACCAAAGTAGAGCACCAGCATAAGCACCAATTATTTTATGTGATTTAATTAGAGAAACAAGCCATATTTCAAACACAATTTACATATCACAACTGCAGTGCTCCAAAAATCATGAAATAATTATCAGAGCACTCTAATGCCATGCAAAAGCTACCATAAAAATTTCAGAGTAAACTAAGCAGTATAACCAGAGATATGCATTTATCCATGAATAACAAGATTAAATCCTTAATAAATAATTTCTCAGAAAACATGATTCACTTTATATTTTTATTAAATACTAGCCATCTCAAGAAACACCACAAATTTTGTTTCACAATTTTTGGATCTTAGAAACAGGAGATATGATTTTTTGCAAGAAAATCAAAAATCCAGTTTTGAATAAAAGGAAAGGGGGTGACCGTTGGGTCACTGGCATGCGGGACCCGTGTGTCAGCGACACCGAGACAGAGGACCCCCTTCGCCGGCAAATGCTCGCCGACGGGGAGCTTCTCCGGCGGATCCAAGGGCACCAACGTGCTCCTGGGAAGATTCCGCGTCGATTGAGGTAGGTGGTGCTAGGGTTTCGGCTACGGAGAGGGGTCGCCGTCGGCCATGGCGGCACGGCGGAGCTACTCCGGCTTACGCCGGCCATCTCCGACCGGTAGAGCGTCGGAGGAAGGCGGCTTAAGCATCAGTGAGTCAGCGCGGAGCTTTCGAGGTAGGAGCGCCTAACCCTAACGGCTCCGGTGAACCTGCTCACGTGCGAGGTGCTCGTCGGCGGTGAGCACGGCGGTGCAGCGGCCGTGTTCCCGCGCGACGGTGAGGTTTCAGCCGTAATGGTGTGGTGTGGACCGACGCCAAGACCTAAGCAGACCCTAACGCTACTCAGCGAGAAGAAAGGAGGCAAGGGTAGAGCAGCGGCGAGGTTCGCCGGAATCGGTGTCGCGACGGCCGCGAACCCGACGACGGAGAACTTGCGAAATGCTGCTCACCTCGGGGAGATCTCGTCCAACTGATGGGTGGAGAAGATGGAGGAGCTCGAGGCGGACTTGGAGGCGCTCAGAGGCGAAGCAAGGCACAGAGGCGAGGGCGCGAGGAGCTGGCGAAGCTCTCGGCGGCAATGGCGACGACGTTTTCCGCCAGAGCGAGCGCGAGAGAGTGGAGGAGGAGAATGGACGGGCGCTGAGTGAGTGCGGGGCGCCATGGCGTCCATGCCAACGTCGACGACCTGACGAGCGGGGCCGTCACCGGCGTACGGGCGCCATCTGGCGGACAGATGTCGCGCTGGGCGTCCACGACGGCGAGCTCGGCTCTGCATCAGACCTCGCGATCGCCGACTGAAACTCGATTTTGCCCGACGCTTTACTCCCTAACCATTCGATGATTTTGCTGGCTAATTGTTCCATGTTGGAGAGCTACATGAGTACTCCAACATTGCTTACTAGATCAAGGCTTGATTCGGCCTAGAATTCAAACTGAAAGATGAAGAATACCCCCTCGAGCAAACTGCAAAGCACCCAGGACTTAGAAATTTTTCTAAGTATTGGAAACCACCCCAAATTTGCCTTGTGGGCAACCTTTGAGCTATTTGTGATCATTTTCATGAGATGGCCATAAAACAACTTTTGTTCCTTATAAAATTTGCTACAACTTTGCTGTAGAAAGTTTTGACATGCAAACATTTTATGAAACACTTTTTAAAAGCCTAAGCAAAAGAGGTTTCTAGGGCCTATTTTCATAAGTATGACTTAAAAGCATATTTTGGACAAGTGGTCAACATGAACATTGTTCCCAAGATTAAGTTAAGCATAGACAAACTAATTACCAAGGCATTAGGCACAAACACAAGCATTGTTCACTCAAACATAAGCATAGGAAGCCTATTTAAGCAATTGAAAACACATTTTTGCCTAGAATGACATGACTCAAGATAGATGATGATCATGGATGCTTTGAATGAATGATGATGCTCATGCTATGCACATGAATGATGCAACCATAACACTGGGGTGTTACAGCCCTCCTCCCTTATAAAAATCTCGTCCCGAGATTTGAAAGCTTACTGATTTTCGAAGAAGGTTTTGTAAACTTCTTTCAAATAATCCTCCGTCTCCCAAGTGGCGTCTTCTTCTCTGTGGTTGCTCCACAACACCTTGTAGAGCTTAACCACACGATTACGCGTTTCCCGTTCCTTGCGATCAAGAATCGCTACGGGCTTCTCCTCATACACCAAGTCTGACTTCAACTTGATATCTCGAACTTCCACTCGTTCCTCCGGTACGCGAAGGCACTTCTTCAACTGTGATACGTGGAAGACAGGGAAAATAGCTCGAAGCGCAACTGGGAGTTGAACTTTGTATGCCACATTCCCTTTCTTTTCGAGAATCCGATAAGGCCCCACATATCGAGGTGAAAGCTTTCGCTTGACTCCGAACCTTTGTACACCCTTCATCGGAGACACTTTGATGTACACATGGTCGCCAACTGAAAACTCAATCGGCTTCCTTCTCTTGTCGGCATAACTTTTCTGACGAGCTTGAGCAGCTTCCAGGTGTTGCTGGATAGTACGAACTTTCTGCTCTGCTTCGTTCACGAAATCGATGCCAAAGTATCTTCGCTCTCCAGCTTCTACCCAATTCAACGGGGTTCGACACTTTCGACCGTACAAGGCTTCAAATGGAGCCATCTTGATACTCTCCTGATAACTATTGTTATAGGAGAACTCTGCTAATGGCAACCACTTGACCCAAGAACCTTTTGATGAGAGAGCACATGCCCTCAACATATCTTCAAGGATCTGGTTAACTCGTTCAGTCTGACCGGCCGTTTGGGGATGATAAGCAGAGCTGCGGACTAAATGAGTACCAATTTGCTCATGCAGACATTCCCAAACACGAGCAGTGAACTGGGGTCCACGATCAGGTATGATTGTTCGAGGCACACCATACTGACGAACAATGTGCTCGAAATACAACTCCGCATACTGATGGGGACGATAGTCAGTTCGGACTGGAATAAATCGAGCAACCTTGGTCAAATGATCTACAATCACCCAGATGGAGTCATAACCCTTAACAGAAGTTGGGAGTCCACTGATGAAATCCATGCTGACTTCTTCCCATTTCCAACCAGGAATTGGCAAAGGTTGAAGCAAACCAGCTTTCATGTGAACAGCCTTTACGCGACAACAATTGTCACAACGAGCGACAAAAGCAGCTATCTCCTTTTTCATCTTTGTCCACCAAAACAAAGGTTTCAGATCCTGATACATCTTGCTACTACCAAGATGGATAGACAATTTGGATGAATGAGCTTCAGATAAGATCTGATTTCGCAGCTCGCGGTCTTTTGGGACCACAAGTCGATCTTTGAACCAAAGAATTCCGTTTTCATCGACCCGGAAATGCTTGGTTTCTTCTTCTTTCATTTTCCTCTTGATATGGTGGATGCCTACATCTGTCTGCTGTAATTCGATGACTCGATTGCGAATAGTACTTTCCAGAGAAATCTGGTTAAGTACAAGTGGATGCATAAGATGTGACAACAACGGATCTTCCACTTGGATTGAGTGACAGTGCGTTTTCCGACTCAAGGCATCCGCCACTACGTTTGCCTTGCCCGGATGATAGTGCACTTGTAGATTATAATCTTTAATCAACTCAAGCCACCTTCGCTGCCGCATGCTCAGTTCAAGTTGAGTGAAGATATACTTGAGGCTCTTATGATCGGTGTAGATATTACACAGATTTCCCAGCAGATAATGCCTCCAGATTTTCAAAGCATGAACAACTGCTGCCAATTCTAAGTCATGAGTAGGGTAATTGACCTCATGCTTTCGAAGTTGGCGCGAGGCATACGCGATAACGCGACCTTCCTGCATCAACACACAGCCTAAACCAATGCCTGAGGCGTCACAAAAGACATCGAAAGGCTTTTCAATATCAGGTTGAGCTAGGACAGGAGCTGATGTCAGGAATGTCCTCAACTTGTGGAATGTCTCTTCACACTTAGGTGTCCACACAAACTTTTCATCTTTCTGAAGTAGACGAGTCATAGGCTTGGATATTTTGGAGAACTCCAGAATGAATCGACGGTAGTACCCAGCAAGACCAAGAAAACTCCGAACCTCGTGAACCGAAGTTGGAACTTTCCAATCCAGCACTTCCTGCACCTTAGCCGGATCCACTGATATGCCTTCTTCAGATAAGACATGGCCTAAGAAAGGTACTTTCTTTAGCCAAAACTCGCATTTGCTAAACTTAGCATAAAGCTGATGTTCGCGCAAACGCGACAACACTACACGCAGATGCTCTGCATGCTCCTCTTCATTGCAAGAATATACCAAGATATCATCAATGAAGACCACCACAAACTTGTCCAATTCGGGCATGAACACCGAATTCATAAGATACATGAAGTGAGCAGGTGCATTCGTAAGACCGAAGGACATGACAAGGTACTCATACAATCCATACCTCGTCGAGAAAGCCGTCTTAGGTATATCTTCAGGACGGATCTTGATCTGATGGTACCCAGATCGCAAATCAATCTTGGAGAATACCTTAGCTTTAGACAACTGATCAAACAAGATATCAATGCGAGGAAGAGGGTATTTGTTCTTGATAGTCACCGCATTTAGGGGACGATAGTCCACACACATGCGCAAAGATTGATCCTTCTTCTTCACAAAGATAGCCGGACAACCCCAAGGAGAAGAACTAGGACGAATAAGACCCTTTTTCAACAACTCATTTAGTTGGGTCTTAAGCTCAGCTAATTCATTGGGTGGCATTCTATAAGGTCTTCTAGAGATCGGAGCGGTGCCTGGAATCAATTCAATTTTGAACTCCACATCCCGATCCGGAGGAAGCCCGGGCAAATCATCAGGAAAAACATCCAAAAACTCACACACCACCGGAATATCCTGAATAGCCTTAGATGTAACTGCATTCACAGTGCTACGGATTTGAATATCACGAGGGAGCTGCACTAGAAATGCCTCTTTGGTATTTGGGTCTTTCAACATCACTACCCGAGTGGTGGTGTCGATAAGAACTCCATTACCACTCATCCACTTCATTCCCAGGATTACATCTATGCCCACACCGGGTAGAACAACCAGATCAGCAAGAAACTGACGGTCTCCTATCTCCAGAGTTGCCCCCAAAACCACTTGATTGGTGGAAATATCATTTCCCACAGCACTAAAACAATAACTGCCCTTATCAAGTGTAACGGCCTTGATGCTATGCTTAGACACAAATTCAGAACTCACAAAGGAATGCGATGCTCCAGAATCAAAAAGCACGAGTGCATCATGTTGATTAACCAGAAACTTACCAGCCGTGACTACCTCACCAGCAGGGATTGATTCCACAGTTGTATAGTGAACACGCCCCGGACGGACGTTCCCTTGATTACCCTTCTTTGGCGGGTACGGACAGTTGCTCTGCCAATGCCCAGTCTGATTGCAGTTCCAGCACGGACGGTTGGCAGGTGGAGTCTTAACATAGTTGGGACCCGTGTTGCCCCTAGGAAGAGCAATAGAGTACCCCTTGCGAAAACCCGTCTTGGCCTGATTTTTCTTCATCGGAGGACGGTATCGCTGGTTAGGTGTTGGAGCACGGAATGGGGGCTTAGCTGCCACTGGAGCCTTGGACTGAGATGATCCTGCCCCAGCCTCGAAAGCTCTCTTGCGAGTCTTGGTCGCAGTGTACACAGTGTTATAGTTCTCTTGAGTGAGAGCATCACTGACAAACTCATTGAAAGTTGCACACTTAGTGCGGCCCATAGTCTTCAGCAATTTGGGGCCCAAACCCCGCTTGAAACTAGCGATCTTTTTCATCTCCGTGTTCACAAACTCAGGAGCATATCTAGACAAGTGATTGAAAGCATGCAAATACTCCTTCAGAGTCTTGTTGCCCTGAGTCAACTGCATGAACTCGGTGTGCTTCATCTCCATAACACCCGGAGGAATGAAATGCCCTTTGAAGGCCTCACGAAAGAGGTTCCAATCGATCACAGTGTCAGCCGGAAGAGCTTCCCGGTACTGATTCCACCAGATACCTGCCGGACCTTGCAGTTGGTGAGCTGCATACTCCGCCTTCAAACCTTCCGTCAACCGAAGTAGGCGAAACTTTTGTTCCACCGTATTCAGCCACTCTTCAGCTTGAAGGGGTTCTTCGGCTTCTCTGAAAGGTGGGGGCTTCGTATCCATGAAGTCCTTGAAGCTACTGTACTGGTTAGGAGCTGGCCCTTCCTGTGCATTACGACCACCCTGATTTGCCATACGATTGATGGTCTCAGTGAGCATCCTCTGATTTTCCACCATCATTTGCATCAGCTCAGCTGGATTTGGTGGTGGAGGAGGAGGTGGTGGATTCATGTTTGCACGTTGTTCCACACCCCGGGTGCCACGAGACATCTGTAAAGACACAGTCAGTGAGCATTGATGGTGACAAGATTTGCCGTAGAAGAACTTATATTCATGCCTGAAAGTATTCGAGAGAATAGCTTTACAGAAAGGCACAACAATTCCATTCCACAAAACAACATCACCAATCCAACACATGACATAGATATCCGCAATACGCACCACAACGGAAAACATTGGCACAACATGACGATCATAATAAGATTGCACATGGGTCCATAAAGTTATTACATCATCACAGTACATGCCATGAGTCAAGGTCAAAGTTTCGGATTACAACATGGTTACAAAAGCACCACGGCTGACTGGCACGCTACAAAAGATCCTGGCATCATACTACCCACTACTCCCTACACTCCAGGCTCGTCGTCCGAGTCAGCGTCGAAGATCGCCTCCCCATCCTCGTCGCTAACCGGCTCAAGCTCCACGTCCTCGTGCAAAGGTGGTGCAACCGCTGCTGGTCCATCAACCTCCATACCATCATCATCGGCCACAATCACCTGAGGTCCCACATCTGGATACACGGGGATAGGGCGAGGAATAGGGTGTAGCAAGTTGTTGAGACGGTGAATCTCCACAAGACCAGCCCCAATCTGATCCTGCAGATAGTTCTCCCGCTCAAGCGACTGAACTCGGTGCATCTCCCATGCTTGGCGTCTGTTCTCCGACACACGGAGTGCAGTATCCCTCTCACGGGTGAGCTGCACCAAGCGCTCCTGCAAGGTCTCCCTCTCTCTAGCTAACTGGCTCATCTGATCCTGCTTATGATCTCTCTCCCTGATGGCCTTCACCCACTGCTGCCTACGGTACTCCGCAATGTCTTCCCAGTCATTGCGGTCCTTCTGAGCTTGCTCCAGGAGTCTAGCTTGCTTGCGAAACTTGCGAGCACGCCTTTCAGCCTTCCGCTGCATCTCCTGGGCTCTGCGAACAGCTACCATCACCTGTGCATAGGTGCCCTCTCGCTGGCTGATCAGCTTGAGCACAGCCATCATAGCACTCATAGCAGGACTAGAGCTCTCAGCTCTCTCTCCCCTACCTCGAACCAAGGCACAATCGTCAGCCTATTTCCACTCCGCGGCTGCTGGGTCAGCACTAGGAATGGAGGCCGCTGGTCCTCCCGTCAGCTCGTCACCACACCTCTGACAGATATCGAGTAGGATAGTCTGGGCTGCAACCTGAGCTGCCTCCCAGGGAGTCTGCCCATCTGAGCTGCACGTCCAGCCTGTCCATGCAGGCTTGTCCCCGTGTGGAGGGACAACTCCCTGCACAGCAAACCACTGGATCCCTCCTGTGCTCTCCATCTCCTACCAAGAATACTGAGGTGGCTCAGTATACCCAACAGTCCGTAACACTCTCCAGAGCAGGGTAGGAGTGCCAAACTCGTGCAAGAAAGTGTCACTGGGACGGGGTGAAGCGGGTGCGTCCATCTGTGGAAAGGAATAGGAATACCATGGGTAAAAGAGGATTAGTTGAAGCAACATTTATTTATTTAAAAGGGACGAAATTGTAAGGGAAGGAGTAGACAGAATGTATGTATGAATGCGACATGATGCATGCACGAACCGTACGTCCTCACAAACTTAGAAAATTAATATTCTAACGGATATACGGTGGCATACATTCGTCTCTCGATACAATATCTATCGGTTTAAACGTGCGCTGTTAGAGTACCTGCAGAAAACTTCATTTCAGCCCAACAGTTCCCAATATATCACTCAAGAAAGCAGTAAACTAAGTGCACATTGCTTGGACATGCCCCACACGCACAAACAATGACACCACATCTACCCGAGAAATTAAATACTCCCCAATTAAGTTTCTTTCGTGGTTCCATGGTTTCAACATGTAACCACTCTAGAAAACCACCACGAACACTCCCCTAGACCGCCGTTTGGACGATCATGCTCTCACAGCTCACACTTACCTGAGCGTAGGTGCGACGTTGCATAATTTAAATCTAGCGACATATGTAGCTAATTCACATATGAAGGCTACCTCCACCATTAGACCACAGGGTAGCATAGTGCGGTCATCACACATCCATACCTGAGTACTGCCGGAGATGCATAATTAAAACCCCCCAAGTCAGTACTTAAATAGCCACCTATAGTCCTTATGTAGGCAAGGAGGATTCGACCACTGGCATAACTTAATTATTTGTTTTACCCTATTTTATTTAAAAACTCTTTTGTTTTAAATACACAAACGCTGCATTTATAATGCTGAACTTGCTCCGATGCCAGCTGTCACAGAACCGACCAAATTATAAGAGTTCAAGTGCAGAAACGATCGCCAAGCAATCAAGTTTCTAAACTTGAGCCCATATAATCCCGGTAGTCAATCGAAATCATGAAGGACTTCAAACCAACTCGCAACAAACCAAGACCGTAATAGTTCAACATAAACACAACGAATGTTACATAGTCATTCATTGCCGTCGAAGCGGCACCACATCAGAGTATTAAGTTATTACAACACTTGTTCGAAGTAGCGGAAGCAAAATAGTTACACACACATTCCAAAGTTCAGTTCATAAGTTCGGGTTACTGCCAGAGTCTATGCCATCCTTCCAAAAGCATCATAGATGAGAGGATTAGAGAACCGTGCCCAACGGTTAGTCCTCATCCCCAGCGGGATGGAGACAGGTCTTGCAGAATCCGTCATAGAAGATATCATCTGCAACAGGTGGGAATAAACCCTGAGTACGAGAATGTACTCAGCTAGACTTACCCGTCTAGTAAAACATAAAAGACACCAAGGATCATGCAAGGCTTAAAATCAAGTGGAGCTGGATGACTCACCTTTGCCAAAAGCTTAACTTACCACTAAGTTATTTTAAGAGCATCAGTTTTATTTATCATCAACCTACCACTAGATTAGCACCTGTACTACAACACATCACTTGATTATTACAAACAATAATAACCATATCAAATTCACCATGTGTTCTTCCTGCTATCATCATTATCATGAACCAAGTTCATTAGTGAATGCTACGTTTGCCGCTGCTCTGTCAAGTTCTCACTAACTGGGAGAGACGGCGATTCGAATCGAATTCCTATCCAGCTGGAGGATTATTCCTAGCACTCACCCAAGCATCCCCTGCCGGAGAGCCAACGGGTCACCTTTGGTACACTCAGGAATCGCGGCTCCGATCAGCGCCGCACTCCCAGGGCTACCACTCTGCCAGGGAGGTCAGAAATTTTAACTCACCTGCCTTTGGACTTACGCCAATGGTCCCCCGCACACCGCACTTCCTCCGGTAGTGCGCACTTTATACTTGCCGGTCTTCCGGCCTGAGTCATACTACTCGGCTTCGCGGTCGGAACGAGTTATCCGGCCAACTAAGTGTTAGGCATGCGTTCAACATGACAAGAGGACGTACAACGATCGGTCCTTAGCTGCCACAAATGGAGTTACTACAAACTTGCAAAACTCCGCCCGGCTTAAGTCAATTTAATCAGGTTCCATCCACGATAGCACATATAGACCATCGTGACCCGACATAACCCTATATCGCGCGGATGACAGGATATCACCCGACTTCTACCGATTAAAGCATAGCTAAGCTGCTACTCGATCCTAACCCTACAACCAGGGAGGGTAAGTTATCTGGACAAGGATAGAGTAAAATGCAGCAACAGTTTCATCACAACTCCTATACGTAATGCATCAATAGATATAACATATTAAGTAAACTTTCGCAAATAGAGGGAGGCTTAGAATGCTCCGGGGCTTGCCTTTCACGAACGATGCCGGCTCGTGATCCGGGCACTCAACTTCTTCTTCGGGCTCCTCGAGTCCGGCTTGCTGGACCTCCACCTCCTGGCTGCCTTCCTGACCTTCGGGGTTCGCTTGGAGCTCGAAGGAAACTGCCACGTCCGGTGCACCTATTGCATGCTCGATGAATGAGAAGGTGCACATGCTACAGATGAATGCTTAATAACACAAGTAATTCATTGGACACTCATTTACGGGGCAAGAGTTATACAAGCTCACATAAAGAACAAGTTAACATAACCAAAACCTATCATGACACTAAAGCAGCAACAACACAAAACAAGTATGCTCAGTAAATAAATCATAACTAATGGTAGACAGATCCAACAAACATGAGTGAAGACATTCTGGAAAGCTTATGAAATTGTCTACAACTAATCTTTAGACATGACAGCCAGATTCAAACATTAAATTAGTCATTTTAAACAAAGTTCCAGGTTCTGTCCCAGAAAAACAGAGAACCCCTATTTCTGGAACCCAACTTGGAACAGCTATAACTTTTAAACTACTTGGCCAAATGACCTCAAATTTAAACTACAAATAGTTCAACAAATTTAGAACAACTTTGATTTAGACAAGTTTCACAGAAAGTCAAGTTATCATTAAGTAACAGTTAAATTGCTCCCTTGCTGTCCAGAACAGCCTTTAACCCTAAAATTAATTATTTAATGACATGACCAAGACACAAACCATGCCAACCACATGGCTTATGACCCTAGGCATATTATAATACACCCAGAACACCAGATGGAAACTCCCAAACATTTACTTAACAAGGCATTTATTAATTAATTTTATTAAGAAGCATAATTACAAGATACTGGTCAAAGTGCTCAGAAAAATCTACAAAAATTACAGAAACACAAGTATGACATCAGAGCATCACTATAAAAATTTCAGAGCCATTGCACATACCAGATTAAAGATATGTATTTAACATGGGCCAAGAGGCTTATTTCAAAAATTCCAAAACATGACTTATATGGTGTCAAACAACAGGTTTCAGATTATTTATATCTTGGGAATACCATAAACATGTTTACTACCAAAGTAGAGCACCAGCATAAGCACCAATTATTTTATGTGATTTAATTAGAGAAACAAGCCATATTTCAAACACAATTTACATATCACAACTGCAGTGCTCCAAAAATCATGAAATAATTATCAGAGCACTCTAATGCCATGCAAAAGCTACCATAAAAATTTCAGAGTAAACTAAGCAGTATAACCAGAGATATGCATTTATCCATGAATAACAAGATTAAATCCTTAATAAATAATTTCTCAGAAAACATGATTCACTTTATATTTTTATTAAATACTAGCCATCTCAAGAAACACCACAAATTTTGTTTCACAATTTTTGGATCTCAGAAACAGGAGATATGATTTTTGCAAGAAAATCAAAAATCCAGTTTTGAATAAAAGGAAAGGGGGTGACCGTTGGGTCACTGGCATGCGGGACCCGTGTGTCAGCGACACCGAGACAGAGGACCCCCTTCGCCGGCAAATGCTCGCCGACGGTGAGCTTCTCCAGCGGATCCAAGGGCACCAACGTGCTCCTGGGAAGATTCCGCGTCGATTGAGGTAGGTGGTGCTAGGGTTTCGGCTACGGAGAGGGGTCGCCGTCGGCCATGGCGGCACGGCGGAGCTACTCCGGCTTACGCCGGCCATCTCCGACCGGTAGAGCGTCGGAGGAAGGCGGCTTAAGCATCAGTGAGTCAGCGCGGAGCTTTCGAGGTAGGAGCGCCTAACCCTAACGGCTCCGGTGAACCTGCTCACGTGCGAGGTGCTCGTCGGCGGTGAGCACGGCGGAGCAGCGGCCGTGTTCCCGCGCGACGGTGAGGTTTCAGACGTAATGGTGTGGTGTTGACCGACGCCAAGACCTAAGCAGACCCTAACGCTACTCAGCGAGAAGAAAGGAGGCAAGGGTAGAGCAGCGGCGAGGTTCGCCGGAATCGGTGTCGCGACGGCCGCGAACCCGACGACGGAGAACTTGCGAAATGCTACTCACCTCGGGGAGATCTCGTCCAACTGATGGGTGGAGAAGATGGAGGAGCTCGAGGCGGACTTGGAGGCGCTCAGAGGCGAAGCAAGGCACAGAGGCGAGGGCGCGAGGAGCTGGCGAAGCTCTCGGCGGCAATGGCGACGACGTTTTCCGCCAGAGCGAGCGCGAGAGAGTGGAGGAGGAGAATGGACGGGCGCTGAGTGAGTGCGGGGCGCCATGGCGTCCATGCCAACGTCGACGACCTGACGAGCGGGGCCGTCACCGGCGTACGGGCGCCATCTGGCGGACAGATGTCGCGCTGGGCGTCCACGACGGCGAGCTCGGCTCTGCATCAGACCTCGCGATCGCCGACTGAAACTCGATTTTGCCCGACGCTTTACTCCCTAACCATTCGATGATTTTGCTGGCTAATTGTTCCATGTTGGAGAGCTACATGAGTACTCCAACATTGCTTACTAGATCAAGGCTTGATTCGGCCTAGAATTCAAACTGAAAGATGAAGAATACCCCCTCGAGCAAACTGCAAAGCACCCAGGACTTAGAAATTTTTCTAAGTATTGGAAACCACCCCAAATTTGCCTTGTGGGCCACCTTTGAGCTATTTGTGATCATTTTCATGAGATGGCCATTAAACAACTTTTGTTCCTTATAAAATTTGCTACAACTTTGCTGTAGAAAGTTTTGACATGCAAACATTTTATGAAACACTTTTTAAAAGCCTAAGCAAAAGAGGTTTCTAGGGCCTATTTTCATAAGTATGACTTAAAAGCATATTTTGGACAAGTGGTCAACATGAACATTGTTCCCAAGATTAAGTTAAGCATAGACAAACTAATTACCAAGGCATTAGGCACAAACACAAGCATTGTTCACTCAAACATAAGCATAGGAAGCCTATTTAAGCAATTGAAAACACATTTTTGCCTAGAATGACATGACTCAAGATAGATGATGATCATGGATGCTTTGAATGAATGATGATGCTCATGCTATGCACATGAATGATGCAACCATAACACTGGGGTGTTACAACCACAGCCGGTAGCTCCTCCATCCATCGTCCTGGTGCTCTGTCGTTCTCGGTGTACAGCCTTTTCTTTAGAGCATCGATAATCATTCCATTCACTCGCTCTACTTGACCGTTGGTGCATGGGTGAGCTACCGACACATACTTTATGACTATGCCCCTGTCATCACAGAAGTCCCAAAATGTAGTGCCGGTGAACTGAGTGCCCAGGTCAGTGATTATGCTATTGGGGATCCCGAATCTATGTATAGTTTGATTGAGGAACTCCACAGCCTTCTCGGAGGTTGCTTTGACAAGTGGCATGTACTTGATCCACTTCAAGAATTTGTCGATTAGTACAAAGACGAACTTGAAGTTGCCGGGGGCCAGCTTAAATGGCCCGATCATGTCAAGACCCCAGCAGGTGAAAGGCCAGGACGACGGAATAGTTTGGATCTCGTGAGCAGGCACGTTGGTCCTCTTGGCGAAGAACTGGCATCCTTCACACTGTCGGACCAGTTCCTCGGCGTCGGCGACCGCGGTTGGCCAGTAAAAACCTACTCGGAAGGCCTTCCCGACCAGTGTTCTGGAGGCAGCGTGGTTGCCGCAGGACCCGACGTGTATGTCATCTAAGAGCTTAACGCCATCACCTTGGGATATGCATTTGAGCAACACTTCGGAGCTTGCATTCTTTCGCATAAGTTTACCATCAACCAGTATGTAATTCTTGGACTGTCGGATGAGGCGCTCATTCTCCGTTTTATCTTAAAAGCCTGATCCATCCGATATATACTTAATGAAGGGAGTACGCCAATCGTGGCTGCCGATTGTCGGATTGGTATCGTCTATGAGCATTGCCTCATTGGGTTGCTTTTCGACCAGGTCTGTTCCGACGCTTGGCGCGTGGATGTCTTGAAAGAAAATGCCTTGCGGAATCTGGGCCCGAGATGACCCTATCTTTGACAACGCATCGGCTGCCTGGTTCCTATCTCGGACCACGTGGATGTATTCTATGCCGTAGAAATTGGATTCCCATTTCCGAATTTCTTTGCAGTAGAGGTCCATCTTTTCGTGGGTTGCGTCCCATTCCTTGTTGAGCTGGTTGATAACCAGGGCAGAGTCGCCGTGGACGTGGAGGCGTTTGACTCCCAGTTCAACGGCCAGTCGTATGCCGTGTAGGCATGCTTCGTATTCGGCGACGTTGTTCGACACCGAAAAGAGGATCCTAAGGACGTAACGTAGTTTTTCCTTGTTAGGCGATACGAAGAGTATTCCGGCACCGGCGCCATTGTTGTTTAGGGACCTGTCGAAGAACATTGACCAGTGGTTGGAGGTGTCCGAAGGGGGGGCTCATTGAGGTCCGTCTACTCTGCGATGAAATCGACCAGGGCCTAGGACTTGACGGTAGTGTGGCTCTAGAAATCTAGGGAGAATGGGCATAATTCCATTGCCCATTTTACAATTCTGTCGTTGGCGTCCTTGTTGCACAAAATGTCCCCCAGAGGGAACTAGTGGTTACCAAGACCCGATGGCCATCGAAGTAATGCTTCAGTTTCCTTGAAGTTATTAAGATGGCGTAGATGAGCTTTTGTATCTGAGGGTACCTAGTCTTGGACTCATTTAAGACTTCGCTTATGAAGTAAACGGGTCTCTAGACTTTGTACACGTGGCCTGGCTCGTCCCGCTCGACCACCATTGCCGTGGAGACAACCCTATCGGTTGCTGCTATGTAAAGGAGCAGGTCCTCGTTGGGTTGAGGTGCTGTGAGAACGGGTGGTGAGGTGAGGAAAGTTTTGAGCTAGGTGATCGCAGCATCAGCTTCCTCTGTCCAGGAGAATTTTTCTGACGCCTTTAGGAGTTTGAAGAAGGGGAGGCCTTTTTCTCTCAGTCTAGAGATAAAACGGCTTAGAGCAGCCATACAACCGGTGAGCTTTTGAATATCCTTGACGTTCTTAGGTGGTCGCATGTCGAGCACTGCCTTTACTTTTGAGGGATTCGGTCGTATGCCGTCGCGGCTGACGATGTTGC
This sequence comes from Sorghum bicolor, assembly GCF_000003195.3. NCBI lineage: Eukaryota > Viridiplantae > Streptophyta > Magnoliopsida > Poales > Poaceae > Sorghum > Sorghum bicolor. The sequence continues at coordinate 22,883,570 of NC_012875.2, forward strand.
CGAGTAGTAGTCCAGAGGGGACCCCGAAGATACACTTTTTGGGGTTAAGCTTCCACTTGTATTTATTTAGTGCCTTAAAGGTTCGATCTAGGTTGTCAATTAGAGTACTCGCGTCCCTTCTTTTGACGACAACATCGTCTACGTAAGCCTCGATGAGGTCGTCACGAATCTCGTCGTGGAGGCATTGCTGAATGGCCTGTTGAAAAGTAGCTCTAGCATTTTTGAGTCCGAAGGACATGGTCGTGTAGCAATACGCACCGAAAGGGGTGATAAAAGATGTTTTGATCTGGTCATCTTCCTTTAGTGAGATTTGGTGATAACCAGAGTAACAATCTAGAAAGGAGAGGAGTTCGCATCCGGCCGTTGAGTCGACCACCTCGTCGATGCGAGGAAGACCAAAAGGATCTTTAGGACAGTGTTTATTAAGATCAGTGTAATCAACGCACATTCTCCATTCATTGTTCTTTTTTCTTACAAGGACCGGATTAGCGAGCCAATCGGGATGATACACTTCTTTCATGAATCCGGCTACTAGAAGCCGTGTTATTTCTATCCTAATAGCGTCCTTTTTGTCACGAGCGAACCGTCGTAGCTTCTGCTTGATAGGTCTTGCGGTCTTCGAGACGTTTAAGGAGTGCTCGATCAGGTTTCGTGGGACGCCAGGCATGTCTGCGGGTTTCCATGCGAAAACGCTTACGTTGTCCCTTAGAAACCTGACGAGCGCGTCTTCCTATTTAGGGTCCAGATTGGCCCCGATGAGGGCCGTCTTCTCGGGGCTGCCGTCGACCAGCTGTACTTCCTTGTGCTCTTTGGACTTTGAATGTTTCCTCGGAGTCTCCTGCTCAGGTAGTTGAAGCTGGTCGGGTGTAAACTGCATAGCTTGGGCTACGGTTTCTGCCATACTGATCGAGAGGTCAATTGCCTCAGTGACCCTGAAGCTTTCCTCCTCGCAGGTGTATGCAGTGTAGATATTGCCTCTGACGGTTAGGACGCCTTTTTCTGTTGGCATCTTGAGGACCAGGTATGAGTAGTGCGGAACTGCCATGAACTTTGTCAGTGATGGTCGGCCCAGAATTGCATGGTAAGTGCCATCAAAGTCGGCGACTACAAAGTTGACAAACTCTGTTCGAAAGTGGTCGGGCGTTCCGAACTGGATAGGCAGTGTTATCTGTCCGAGGGGTACTGAACTCTGACCTGGTAGGACTCCCCAGAATTGTGTGTCATATGGTTTCAGTTGCGCCAGGGTTATCTTGAGAGCGGGCAGGCTGTTGTGGAAAAGGATGTCAATGGAGATGCCCCCGTCAACAAGCACGCGCTCAAATCTGACGCTGTTGATGCAAGGATCCAGGATTAGAGGGAAACGTCCTGGCTCCGGGATGGTGGCCCATTGGTCCTTCCTGTTGAAGGAGATCTCCCTGTGCGACCAGGGAGGAAATTTTGGGTCGGCGACCAGACCGTCTGCGCTGTCCACGTTGAGGCAGGCTCTCTTCAGGAGCTTTCTTTCTCGCTTGGATTCGATGGAAACTTTGCCTCCGAAGATGGAGTGGACCACGTCGGTGGGACTGACGTACTGGTGTCGTGGGTCCCTATCCTGGTCGTCGTCTTCGTCTTCGTGACCACGTCTGTCCTGCTTCCCGTTTTTCTTGGCGGAATCATCTTGAGCGGCCCGCGGTGTGTAGATACTTTTTAGGACACGACATTCTTCCATCGTATGATTGGACTTGGGTTGGAGTTGGCACGGTCCTTTCAACGTCTTGTTGTAATCTTCCTGGTAGTCTTGCCGCCCATTAGGGCGCTTGACCGCGTTCACCTCGTGGTCATGGTCGCGAGGGTGCTTGCCCCTGAAGTCATCGCGGTTGTCACGCCGCCTGTCCCAACCTTCTCTATGGTCACGGTTGTCAGTGCGACGATGGTTCCTGTTGTCAAAGCGTCCGCGACTGTCGTCTCGTCGAGGAGGCTGGTCGGGGCCTCTCGCGTCCTCTCGGATGAGCTTTTCTGCATCGTCGGCGTCAGCGTAGTTTTTTGCCGTGGCGAGGAGCTCGGCCATTGTGGTCGGCCTTTTGCGCAGTAGCTTGTTCCTCAGTGCTTCGTGGAAGCGTAGCCCTTTAATGAAAGCTGATATGGCCTCGTTGTGAGAAATTTTTGGAATTTTAAGACGCATATCCGAGAATCGTCGGATGTAATCACGCAGAGGCTCGTTTTCCTGTCCCTTATTCTCTCGAGGTCGTATTTGTTCCCAGGCTGCTCGCAGGTAGCGATGAAATTGTCGATAAACGCCTGGCGCAGTTCTTCCCAAGAGTCGAAAGAGTCCTCGGGCAGGCCGAGGAGCCACTGATGACCAGCTTGGTCGAGGACAACTGGGAAGTAATTTACCATGACATGCTCGTCTCCTGCTGCTGACCGAATTGCGATCTCGTAGAGAGTGATCCAGTTTTCTGGGTTTTCCTTGACGCCACTGATAAACGCCTGTTGATGCGGTCCCGGGCGTCCTTGGGAGGGATGTTGTATCGTAGATTCCTGTGCTGGTTTACTTCCTCACCACACCCATGCTTCTGCTCGTGGTAGCCGCCGGCGTCCCGACCACGGTTGTCGCGCCCCACATCCTTCCTGCGGTTGTTGGGAGAGCGGCTACGGTGGCGCTCGCTGGGTTGAGGTGAAGTCCGGCTGCGATGAGTCTAGTCGGAAGAGACCTCTGTGTAGGAGATAGCTTGGACCCTTTTGAGTAAGGTGGTTGTCTGTCCCATCGCGGCGATCAGGTGTGCGCGTATACTGGATCGGACACCCTAGCACTCAGGAGTATCAGGGAGTCGGTCCAGGTTTGCCATAGCAACAGCCACGTTAGCACTTGGCGTTTTGTAGACTTGCTGATCTCCGACCATGTCGAAAGCGTCACTGAGGTTATGCGGCGCAAGTTGCCGTTCCTCGTCCGTGCGCCGCCGAGCGCGGTCGGTGTTGCGCTGTTCATGGAGCTGCTTCTGCTCGTCTGTTTCTCCATCGACAACCGGTTCATCGTTGCTGACATTGAAGATAAGATCTCCCCGCCGAGGCGGAAAGACTGGGAAGCGAGAAAAACCCAGAGGATACGGTGGTAAATCCAGGTCGTAATCTTCGTCCTCGAAGTTTATAACCTTGGTAGGGATAGACCCTGTTCTGGAGTTTGTACTGGAAGCCTGATCGTTCGGCAGTACTTGGATTGATACCATGTTGACGTAATGGCGAGCTGCTCGGCTGTTCTGTCTCGGCGACCAGCCCGCCCTGTTGAAAAGGGATTGGATGTGCCGTGAGTAGTGATCGGCCGAGTTGTTTAGTCCGTAGGGAGAAATCTGGTCTGGATCTGCATTGAGCTCGACGGACTGCCCTGTGGGGGTGGACGTTATTGTCAGAGACGTCCCCAGCTATTCGTGTGTGATGACACGAGTTGGCCGGGAGGAGTCGAAAGAGTCTGTTGGCGCGACTTGATCAGATCGGCGTGAGATCCCATCTACCAGTCGGGAAGCTTCGAGGAGCCTGAGATCGGCGCGATCAAGGGCTCGGAAAAGATCCGAGTCGTCGACCTTCTTTCCCCTGTAACGAGGGAGCGGAGGCCGAGTGCTCGGTGTCGGCGTGATCGGAATCGACGCCGCTGTCGTCCCAGATCGGATCTGGGTTTCTTCCGAAGTCGTGGTCGTGAGGCTGCCGCCATGAGTCGTCCACGTGATCTGGCCGACGGTGAACGTGAGGCCTTCAGGCACGGCCGCGGAAGCTGGAACGATGACCATCTTGTTCGTCGAGAGAGCTGTACGCACACTCCCTACCTGGCGCGCCACTGTCGACGAAAGCTAGTCGGCAGTATACCTTGGGGTATACCCACAGTAGTAGTTTATCGGTAGACGGTGCGTAAGCTACAAACTTGATGGTGACGCAAGAAACAGACAAGGTTTTTATCCAGGTTCGGCCGCCGTGTGGGCGTTATACCTACGTCCTGCATCTGATTGTATTAGATTGTGTTGAGAGATAATGCGTCCTAAGGGGGTCCCTTGCCCCTCCTTATATAGTCCGGAGGGCAGGGTTACAAATCTGAAAAGTAATCCTAGTCGGTTACAATTGCCATAGATAGCACAATATCAATTCCTATTCTAACCGACTAGAATCCGGCTTGATCTCCACGTCTTGTTTCCTTGCATGAAACTCCAAGCAGCTGGATCAAGCCTCGGACTGTCTTCGTGATGGGCCAAGCCTCCCGGCCCAAGTCTAGCCGTAAGGGTATAGGGGTTTATACCCCCACAGTCTCCAAACAGACCGAAGCGAGATTCCATATGACACACGTCATCTAGGAGTTCCATTGGGTGCGTCCAAATTGATTTCTTAACATATGGTACGTTGCATGCAAACTGTGCAACTATCTTGCATCAAGATTAGCACTATATCCGAACAGACCAAATCGAGCCTCCACTTGAGCCTCTTCAACTATGAGTACCATCGGGTGCGTCTAAAATGGTTTCTTAGCCTATGGTGCATTTGGCGTAAACCGTGCATATATCTTCTACCAAAACTAACACTCTCTCTAAACAAACCGAATCAAGATTACATATGATACACATCACCAAGGAGTTATATCAGGTGCCTCCTAATTGATTTCTGAGCATATCGTATGTTCCATGCAAACCGTGCATCAATCTTGCATCAAGATTAGCACTATCTCCAAACAGACCAAACCGAGCATCCACTTGAGCCCCTTCACCTAGGAGTACCAACAAGTGTGTCCAAAATGGTTTCTTAGACTAAGGTGCATTAAGTGCAAACTGTGCACCTATCTTGCACCAAAACTAACAATGTCTCCAAATGGACCGAAGCAAAATTCCAGATGACACACGTCATCAAGGAGTTCCATTGGGTGCATCCAAATTGATTTCCAAGCATATGGTATGTTCCATGCAAACCATGCACCTATCTTGCATAAGGATTAGCACTATCTCCAAACTGACGGAACCAAGCTTCCACTTGAGCCTCTTCACCTAGGAGTACCAAATAGTGCGTCCAAAATAGTTTCTTAGACTATGGTGCATTAGGCGCAAACTATGCACCTATCTTGCACTAAAACTTACAATGTCTACAAACGGACCGAAGCAAGATTCCATATGACACACATCATCTAGGAGTTCCATTAGGTGCGTCCAAATTGATTTCTAAGCATATGGTATGTTCCTTGCAAATCATGCACCTATCTTGCATCAAGCTTAGCACTTTCTCCAAATAGATCAAACCGAGCTTCCACTTGAGCCTCTTCACCGAAGTACCAATAGGTGCTTCCAGAATGGTTTCTTAGACTATGGTGCATTAGGCGCAAACCATGCACATATCTTACACCGAAACTAACACTAATTCTAAACAGACCAAAGCGAGATTCCATATGACACACGTCATCAAGGAGTTCCATCGGGTGCATCCAAATTGATTTCCAAGCATATGGTATGTTCCATGCAAACCAAGCACCTATCTTGCATCAAGATTAGCACAATCTCCAAACAGACCTAACCGAGCTTCCACTTGAGCCTCTTCATCTAGGAGTACAAACAGGTGCTTCAAAAATGGTTTCTTAGACTATGGTGCATTAGGCACAAACTATGCACCTATATTGCACCGAAACTAACATTGTCACAAAACAGACCGAAGCGAGATTCCATATGACACACGTCATCTAGGAGTTCCATTAGGTGCGTCCAAATTGATTTCTTAACATATGGTACGTTGCATGCAAACTGTGCAACTATCTTGCATCAAGATTGGCACTATATTCGAACAGACCAAATCGAGCCTCCACTTGAGCCTCTTCAACTACGAGTACCATTGGTTGCGTCTAAAATGGTTTCTTAGCCTATGGTGCATTAGGCGTAAACCGTGCACATATCTTCTACCAAAACTAACACTATCTCTAAACGATCCGAAGCAAGATTCCATATGACACACATTATCAAGGAGTTATATCAGGTGTGTCCTAATTGATTTCTGAGCATATCGTATGTTCCATGGAAACCATGCATCTATCTTGCATCAAGATTAGCACTATCTCCAAACAGACGAAACCGAGCTTTCACTTTAGCCCCTTGACCTAGGAGTACCATCGGGTGCGTCCAAAATGGTTTCTGATCCTATGGTGCATTAGGTGCAAACTGTGCACCTATCTTGCACCGAAACTAACACTGGCTCTAAACGGACCGAAGTGAGATTCCATATGACATATGTCATCTAGCAGTTCCATCTGGTGCGTGCAAATTGATTTCTGAGCATATGGTATGTTCCATGCAAATCATGCACCTATCTTGCATCAAGATTAGCACTATCCCTAAACCAAACCATGCCTCCACTTGAGCCTCTTCACCCAACAGGTGCTTCCAAAATGGTTTCTTAGACTTTGGTGCATTAGGCGCAAACCGTGCACATATTTTGCACCGAAACTAATACTGTCTCTAAGCACACCAAAGTGATATTCCATATGACACACGTCATCAAGGAGTTCTATCGGGTGTGTCCAAATTAATTTCTAAGCATATGGTACGTTCCATGCAGACCGTGCATCTATCTTGCATCAAGATTAGCACTATCTCTAAACAGACCAAACCGAGCTTTCACTTGAGCCTTTTACCTATGAGTACCATCGGGTGCGTCCAAAATGGTTTCTTATACTTTGGTGCATTAGGCCCAAACTATGCACATATCTTGCACCGAAACTGATACTGTCTCTAAGCACACCAAAGCGAGATTCCATATGACACACGTCATCAAGGAGTTCTATCGGGTGTGTCACAAATTAATTTCTTAGCAAATGATACGTTCCATGCAGACCGTGCATCTATCTTGCATCAAGATTAGCACTATCTCCAAATAGACCAAACCGAGCTTTCACTTGAGCCTTTTACCTAGGAGTAGGTTGCATCCAAAATGGTTTCTTAGCCTATGCTGCATTATGTGCAAACCTTGCACCTATCTTGCACCGAAACTAACACTGTCTCCAAACAGACCAAAGCAAGATTTTGTATGACACACGTCATCTAGGGTTCCATTATGTGCGTCCAGATTAATTTCCAAGCATTTGGTATGTTCCATGCAAACCGTGCACCTATCTTGCATCAAGATTAGCACTATCTCCAAACAGACCGAACCGAGCATCCACTTGAGCCCCTTCACCTAGGAGTACCAACAAGTGTGTCCAAAATGGTTTCTTAGACTAAGGTGCATTAAGTGCAAACTGTGCACCTATCTTGCACCAAAACTAACAATGTCTCCAAATGGACCGAAGCAAAATTCCAGATGACACACGTCATCAAGGAGTTCCATTGGGTGCATCCAAATTGATTTCCAAGCATATGGTATGTTCCATGCAAACCATGCACCTATCTTGCATAAGGATTAGCACTATCTCCAAACTGACGGAACCAAGCTTCCACTTGAGCCTCTTCACCTAGGAGTACCAAATAGTGCGTCCAAAATAGTTTCTTAGACTATGGTGCATTAGGCGCAAACTATGCACCTATCTTGCACTAAAACTTACAATGTCTACAAACGGACCGAAGCAAGATTCCATATGACACACATCATCTAGGAGTTCCATTAGGTGCGTCCAAATTGATTTCTAAGCATATGGTATGTTCCTTGCAAATCATGCACCTATCTTGCATCAAGCTTAGCACTTTCTCCAAATAGATCAAACCGAGCTTCCACTTGAGCCTCTTCACCGAAGTACCAATAGGTGCTTCCTGAATGGTTTCTTAGACTATGGTGCATTAGGCGCAAACCATGCACATATCTTACACCGAAACTAACACTAATTCTAAACAGACCAAAGCGAGATTCCATATGACACACGTCATCAAGGAGTTCCATCGGGTGCATCCAAATTGATTTCCAAGCATATGGTATGCAAACCAAGCACCTATCTTGCATCAAGATTAGCACTATCTCCAAACAGACCTAACCGAGCTTCCACTTGAGCCTCTTCATCTAGGAGTACAAACAGGTGCTTCAAAAATGGTTTCTTAGACTATGGTGCATTAGGCACAAACTATGCACCTATATTGCACCGAAACTAACATTGCCACAAAACAGACCGAAGCGAGATTCCATATGACACACGTCATCTAGGAGTTCCATTAGGTGCGTCCAAATTGATTTCTTAACTGGTACGTTGCATGCAAACTATGCAACTATCTTGCATCAAGATTGGCACTATATTCGAACAGACCAAATCGAGCCTCCACTTGAGCCTCTTCAACTACGAGTACCATTGGGTGCGTCTAAAATGGTTTCTTAGCCTATGGTGCATTAGGCGTAAACCGTGCACATATCTTCTACCAAAACTAACACTATCTCTAAACGATCCGAAGCAAGATTCCATATGACACACATTATCAAGGAGTTATATCAGGTGTGTCCTAATTGATTTCTGAGCATATCGTATGTTCCATGCAAACCATGCATCTATCTTGCATCAAGATTAGCACTATCTCCAAACAGACGAAACCGAGCTTTCACTTGAGCCCCTTGACCTAGGAGTACCATCGGGTGCGTATAAAATGGTTTCTGATCCTATGGTGCATTAGGTGCAAACTGTGCACCTATCTTGCACCGAAACTAACACTGGCTCTAAACGGACCGAAGTGAGATTCCATATGACATATGTCATCTAGCAGTTCCATCTGGTGCGTCCAAATTGATTTCTGAGCATATGGTATGTTCCATGCAAATCATGCACCTATCTTGCATCAAGATTAGCACTATCCCTAAACCAAACCATGCCTCCACTTGAGCCTCTTCACCTAGGAGTACCAACAGGTGCTTCCAAAATGGTTTCTTAGACTTTGGTGCATTAGGCGCAAACCGTGCACATATTTTGCACTGAAACTAATACTGTCTCTAAGCACACCAAAGTGATATTCCATATGACACACGTCATCAAGGAGTTCTATCGGGTGTGTCCAAATTAATTTCTAAGCATATGGTACGTTCCATGCAGACCGTGCATCTATCTTGCATCAAGATTAGCACTATCTCTAAACAGACCAAACCGAGCTTTCACTTGAGCCTTTTACCTATGAGTACCATCGGGTGCGTCCAAAATGGTTTCTTATACTTTGGTGCATTAGGCCCAAACTATGCACATATCTTGCACCGAAACTGATACTGTCTCTAAGCACACCAAAGCGAGATTCCATATGACACACGTCATCAAGGAGTTCTATCGGGTGTGTCACAAATTAATTTCTTAGCAAATGATACGTTCCATGCAGACCGTGCATCTATCATGCATCAAGATTAGCACTATCTCCAAATAGACCAAACCGAGCTTTCACTTGAGCCTTTTACCTAGGAGTAGGTTGCATCCAAAATGGTTTCTTAGCCTATGCTGCATTATGTGCAAACCTTGCACCTATCTTGCACCGAAACTAACACTGTCTCCAAACAGACCAAAGCAAGATTTTGTATGACACACGTCATCTAGGGTTCCATTATGTGCGTCCAGATTAATTTCCAAGCATTTGGTATGTTCCATGCAAACCGTGCACCTATCTTGCATCAAGATTAGCACTATCTCCAAACAGACCGAACCGAGCATCCACTTGAGCCCCTTCACCTAGGAGTACCAACAAGTGTGTCCAAAATGGTTTCTTAGACTAAGGTGCATTAGGTGCAAACTGTGCACCTATCTTGCACCAAAACTAACAATGTCTCCAAATGGACCGAAGCAAAATTCCAGATGACACACGTCATCAAGGAGTTCCATTGGGTGCATCCAAATTGATTTCCAAGCATATGGTATGTTCCATGCAAACCATGCACCTATCTTGCATAAGGATTAGCACTATCTCCAAACTGACGGAACCAAGCTTCCACTTGAGCCTCTTCACCTAGGAGTACCAAATAGTGCGTCCAAAATAGTTTCTTAGACTATGGTGCATTAGGCGCAAACTATGCACCTATCTTGCACTAAAACTTACAATGTCTACAAACGGACCGAAGCAAGATTCCATATGACACACATCGTCTAGGAGTTCCATTAGGTGCGTCCAAATTGATTTCTAAGCATATGGTATGTTCCTTGCAAATCATGCACCTATCTTGCATCAAGCTTAGCACTTTCTCCAAATAGATCAAACCGAGCTTCCACTTGAGCCTCTTCACCGAAGTACCAATAGGTGCTTCCAGAATGGTTTCTTAGACTATGGTGCATTAGGCGCAAACCATGCACATATCTTACACCGAAACTAACACTAATTCTAAACAGACCAAAGCGAGATTCCATATGACACACGTCATCAAGGAGTTCCATCGGGTGCATCCAAATTGATTTCCAAGCATATGGTATGCAAACCAAGCACCTATCTTGCATCAAGATTAGCACTATCTCCAAACAGACCTAACCGAGCTTCCACTTGAGCCTCTTCATCTAGGAGTACAAACAGGTGCTTCAAAAATGGTTTCTTAGACTATGGTGCATTAGGCACAAACTATGCACCTATATTGCACCGAAACTAACATTGCCACAAAACAGACCGAAGCGAGATTCCATATGACACACGTCATCTAGGAGTTCCATTAGGTGCGTTCAAATTGATTTCTTAACTGGTACGTTGCATGCAAACTATGCAACTATCTTGCATCAAGATTGGCACTATATTCGAACAGACCAAATCGAGCCTCCACTTGAGCCTCTTCAACTACGAGTACCATTGGGTGCGTCTAAAATGGTTTCTTAGCCTATGGTGCATTAGGCGTAAACCGTGCACATATCTTCTACCAAAACTAACACTATCTCTAAACGATCCGAAGCAAGATTCCATATGACACACATTATCAAGGAGTTATATCAGGTGTGTCCTAATTGATTTCTGAGCATATCGTATGATCCACGCAAACCATGCATCTATCTTGCATCAAGATTAGCACTATCTCCAAACAGACGAAACCGAGCTTTCACTTGAGCCCCTTGACCTAGGAGTACCATCGGGTGCGTCCAAAATGGTTTCTGATCCTATGGTGCATTAGGTGCAAACTGTGCACCTATCATGCACCGAAACTAACACTGGCTCTAAACGGACCGAAGTGAGATTCCATATGACATATGTCATCTAGCAGTTCCATCTGGTGCGTCCAAATTGATTTCTGAGCATATGGTATGTTCCATGCAAATCATGCACCTATCTTGCATCAAGATTAGCACTATCCCTAAACCAAACCATGCCTCCACTTGAGCCTCTTCACCTAGGAGTACCAACAGGTGCTTCCAAAATGGTTTCTTAGACTTTGGTGCATTAGGCGCAAACCGTGCACATATTTTGCACCGAAACTAATACTGTCTCTAAGCACACCAAAGTGATATTCCATATGACACACGTCATCAAGGAGTTCTATCAGGTGTGTCCAAATTAATTTCTAAGCATACGGTACGTTCCATGCAGACCGTGCATCTATCTTGCATCAAGATTAGCACTATCTCTAAACAGACCAAACCGAGCTTTCACTTGAGCCTTTTACCTATGAGTACCATCGGGTGCGTCCAAAATGGTTTCTTATACTTTGGTGCATTAGGCCCAAACTATGCACATATCTTGCACCGAAACTGATACTGTCTCTAAGCACACCAAAGCGAGATTCCATATGACACACGTCATCAAGGAGTTCTATCGGGTGTGTCACAAATTAATTTCTTAGCAAATGATACGTTCCATGCAGACCGTGCATCTATCTTGCATCAAGATTAGCACTATCTCCAAATAGACCAAACCGAGCTTTCACTTGAGCCTTTTACCTAGGAGTAGTTTGCATCCAAAATGGTTTCTTAGCCTATGCTGCATTATGTGCAAACCTTGCACCTATCTTGCACCGAAACTAACACTGTCTCCAAACAGACCAAAGCAAGATTTTGTATGACACACGTCATCTAGGGTTCCATTATGTGCGTCCAGATTAATTTCCAAGCATTTGGTATGTTCCATGCAAACCGTGCACCTATCTTGCATCAAGATTAGCACTATCTCCAAACAGACCGAACCGAGCATCCACTTGAGCCCCTTCACCTAGGAGTACCAACAAGTGTGTCCAAAATGGTTTCTTAGACTAAGGTGCATTAGGTGCAAACTGTGCACCTATCTTGCACCAAAACTAACAATGTCTCCAAATGGACCGAAGCAAAATTCCAGATGACACACGTCATCAAGGAGTTCCATTGGGTGCATCCAAATTGATTTCCAAGCATATGGTATGTTCCATGCAAACCATACACCTATCTTGCATAAGGATTAGCACTATCTCCAAACTAACGGAACCAAGCTTCCACTTGAGCCTCTTCACCTAGGAGTACCAAATAGTGTGTCCAAAATAGTTTCTTAGACTATGGTGCATTAGGCGCAAACTATGCACCTATCTTGCACTAAAACTTACAATGTCTACAAACGGACCGAAGCAAGATTCCATATGACACACGTCATCAAGGAGTTCCATCGGGTGCATCCAAATTGATTTCCAAGCATATGGTATGTTCCATGCAAACCAAGCACCTATCTTACATCAAGATTAGCACTATCTCCAAACAGACCTAACCGAGCTTCCACTTGAGCCTCTTCATCTAGGAGTACAAACAGGTGCTTCAAAAATAGTTTCTTAGACTATGGTGCATTAGGCACAAACTATGCACCTATATTGCACCGAAACTAACATTGCCACAAAACAGACCGAAGCGAGATTCCATATGACACACGTCATCTAGGAGTTCCATTAGGTGCGTTCAAATTGATTTCTTAACTGGTACGTTGCATGCAAACTATGCAACTATCTTGCATCAAGATTGGCACTATATTCGAACAGACCAAATCGAGCCTCCACTTGAGCCTCTTCAACTACGAGTACCATTGGGTGCGTCTAAAATGGTTTCTTAGCCTATGGTGCATTAGGCGTAAACCGTGCACATATCTTCTACCAAAACTAACACTATCTCTAAACGATCCGAAGCAAGATTCCATATGACACACATTATCAAGGAGTTATATCAGGTGTGTCCTAATTGATTTCTGAGCATATCGTATGATCCACGCAAACCATGCATCTATCTTGCATCAAGATTAGCACTATCTCCAAACAGACGAAACCGAGCTTTCACTTGAGCCCCTTGACCTAGGAGTACCATCGGGTGCGTATAAAATGGTTTCTGATCCTATGGTGCATTAGGTGCAAACTGTGCACCTATCATGCACCGAAACTAACACTGGCTCTAAACGGACCGAAGTGAGATTCCATATGACATATGTCATCTAGCAGTTCCATCTGGTGCTTCCAAATTGATTTCTGAGCATATGGTATGTTCCATGCAAATCATGCACCTATCTTGCATCAAGATTAGCACTATCCCTAAACCAAACCATGCCTCCACTTGAGCCTCTTCACCTAGGAGTACCAACAGGTGCTTCCAAAATGGTTTCTTAGACTTTGGTGCATTAGGCGCAAACCGTGCACATATTTTGCACCGAAACTAATACTGTCTCTAAGCACACCAAAGTGATATTCCATATGACACACGTCATCAAGGAGTTCTATCAGGTGTGTCCAAATTAATTTCTAAGCATACGGTACGTTCCATGCAGACCGTGCATCTATCTTGCATCAAGATTAGCACTATCTCTAAACAGACCAAACCGAGCTTTCACTTGAGCCTTTTACCTATGAGTACCATCGGGTGCGTCCAAAATGGTTTCTTATACTTTGGTGCATTAGGCCCAAACTATGCACATATCTTGCACCGAAACTGATACTGTCTCTAAGCACACCAAAGCGAGATTCCATATGACACACGTCATCAAGGAGTTCTATCGGGTGTGTCACAAATTAATTTCTTAGCAAATGATACGTTCCATGCAGACCGTGCATCTATCTTGCATCAAGATTAGCACTATCTCCAAATAGACCAAACCGAGCTTTCACTTGAGCCTTTTACCTAGGAGTAGTTTGCATCCAAAATGGTTTCTTAGCCTATGCTGCATTATGTGCAAACCTTGCACCTATCTTGCACCGAAACTAACACTGTCTCCAAACAGACCAAAGCAAGATTTTGTATGACACACGTCATCTAGGGTTCCATTATGTGCGTCCAGATTAATTTCCAAGCATTTGGTATGTTCCATGCAAACCGTGCACCTATCTTGCATCAAGATTAGCACTATCTCCAAACAGACCGAACCGAGCATCCACTTGAGCCCCTTCACCTAGGAGTACCAACAAGTGTGTCCAAAATGGTTTCTTAGACTAAGGTGCATTAGGTGCAAACTGTGCACCTATCTTGCACCAAAACTAACAATGTCTCCAAATGGACCGAAGCAAAATTCCAGATGACACACGTCATCAAGGAGTTCCATTGGGTGCATCCAAATTGATTTCCAAGCATATGGTATGTTCCATGCAAACCATGCACCTATCTTGCATAAGGATTAGCACTATCTCCAAACTAACGGAACCAAGCTTCCACTTGAGCCTCTTCACCTAGGAGTACCAAATAGTGTGACCAAAATAGTTTCTTAGACTATGGTGCATTAGGCGCAAACTATGCACCTATCTTGCACTAAAACTTACAATGTCTACAAACGGACCGAAGCAAGATTCCATATGACACACGTCATCAAGGAGTTCCATCGGGTGCATCCAAATTGATTTCCAAGCATATGGTATGTTCCATGCAAACCAAGCACCTATCTTACATCAAGATTAGCACTATCTCCAAACAGACCTAACCGAGCTTCCACTTGAGCCTCTTCATCTAGGAGTACAAACAGGTGCTTCAAAAATAGTTTCTTAGACTATGGTGCATTAGGCACAAACTATGCACCTATATTGCACCGAAACTAGCATTGTCACAAAACAGACCGAAGCGAGATTCCATATGACACACGTCATCTAGGAGTTCCATTAGGTGCGTCCAAATTGATTTCTTAACATATGGTACGTTGCATGCAAACTGTGCAACTATCTTGCATCAAGATTGGCACTATATTCGAACAGACCAAATCGAGCCTCCACTTGAGCCTCTTCAACTACGAGTACCATTGGGTGCGTCTAAAATGGTTTCTTAGCCTATGGTGCATTAGGCGTAAACCGTGCACATATCTTCTACCAAAACTAACACTATCTCTAAATGATCCGAAGCAAGATTCCATATGACACACATTATCAAGGAGTTATATCAGGTGTGTCCTAATTGATTTCTGAGCATATCGTATGTTCCATGCAAACCATGCATCTATCTTGCGTCAAGATTAGCACTATCTCCAAACAGACGAAACCGAGCTTTCACTTGAGCCCCTTGATCTAGGAGTACCATCGGTTGCGTCCAAAATGGTTTCTTATCCTATGGTGCATTAGGTGCAAACCGGTTACCTATCTTACACCGAAACTAACACTGTCTCTAAACGGACCGAAGTGAGATTCAATACAACACATGTCATCTAGGAGTTCCATCTGGTGCGTCCAAATCGATTTATGAGCATATGGTGCGTATCGTCAAGATTAGCACTATCTCTAAACAGACCAAACCGAGCCTCCACTTGAGCCTCTTCACCTAGGAGTACCAATAGGTGTTTCCAAAATGGTTTCTTAGACTTTGGTGCATTAGGCACAAACCGTGCACATATCTTGCACCAAAACTAATACTGTCTCTAAGCACACTAAAGCGAGATTCCATATGACACATGTCATCAAGGAGTTCTATTGGGTGTGTCCAAATTAATTTCTAAGCATATGGTACGTTCAATGCAGGCCGTGCATCTATCTTGCATCAACATTAGCACTATCTCCAAATAGACGAAACCGAGCTTTCACTTGAGCCTTTTACCTAGGAGTACCATCGGGTGCGTCTGAAATGGTTTCTTAGCCTATGCTGCATTATGTGCAAACCTTACACCTATCTTGCACCGAAACTAACACTGTCTCCAAACAGTCCGAAGGCAGATTTCGTATGACACACGTCATCTAGGAGTTCCATCATGTGCGTCGAGATTGTTTTCCAAGCATTTGGTTGTTCCATGCAAATGGTGCACCTATCTTGCATCAAGATTAGCACTATCTCCAAACAGACCGAACCAAGCATCCACTTGAGCCCCTTCACCTAGGAGTACCAACATGTGCGTCCAAAATGGTTTCTTAGACTACGGTGCATTAGGTGCAAACTATGCACCTATCTTGCATCAAGATTATCACTATCTTGTCATCTTCAAAACCGGGTGGTTGCTCAACATAAACGTCTTCATTGATATAGCCATTGAGAAATGCACTCTTTACATCCATTTGATATAACTTGATATTATGTGGACAAACATAGGCCAACAAGATCCTAATTGCTTCCAATCTTGCAACCGGGGCATATGTTTCACCAAAGTCAAGACCTCCAACTTGAGTATAGCCTTGTGCTACCAATCTTGCTTTGTTCCTTACAACTATCACATCTTGATCTTGCTTGTTGCAGAAGACCCATCTAGTACCAATGATATTATGATCACTAGGCCTCTCAACTAATTCCCATACTTGATTTCTCTTGAAATTGTTAAGCTCTTCATGCATAGCATTAACCCAATCAACATCTCTCAATGCTTCATCAATCTTCTTTGGCTCAATGTGAGACACAAAGGAGAAATGCTCACAAAATGATGCTAATCTTGATCTAGTTTGCACTCCTCTTTGAATGTCACCAATGATATGATCCAATGGATGATCTCTTGCAATATTTGTTGGTTGGAGTATTTGCACTTGATTGCTTGCACTTGGTTGATCATGAGATGATGTACTAGCTTGTTGATCTTGCACTTGTGTACCACTTGTACTAGCTTGATTTTGATCATGAGAACCACTAGCTTGCACATTAGAGGTAGGAAGCACTTGATCTTTGTCAGCTTCAACATCAATCACCTCTCTTGGCCTTAAATCACCAATATCCATGTTCTTCATTGCATCGGCCAATTTAGTGCCTCTCACATCATCTAGATTCTCATCTTCCTATTGAGAGCCATTGGTTTCATCAAACTCAACATCATGCACCTCTTTAAGAGGACCACTAGCCAAATTCCAAACTCTATAAGCTTTGCTAGTAGTAGAGTAACCAAGCAAGAACACTTCATCACATTTCTTTTCAAATTTGCTCAATCTAGTGCCTTTCTTCAATATGTAGCATTTGCAACCAAAAACCTGAAAGTATGCAATGTTGGGCTTTCTACCATTCAAGAGCTCATATGGTGTCTTCTCCATCATTGGGTGACAATAGAGTCGGTTGCTATAGTAGCAAGCCGTGTTGATTGCTTCGGCCCAAAAAGAATGACTCACATTGTATTCACTCAACATTGATCTTGCCATGTCAATCAAGGTTCTATTCTTTCTCTCTACAAGACCATTTGATTGTGGAGTGTACTTGGCCGAGAATTGATGCCTAATGCCAAACTCATCACAAAGCTCATCAACTCTTGTGTTCTTGAATTCACTTCCATTGTCACTTCTCACTTTCTTGATGGTTGTTTCAAACTCATTGTGTATTCTCTTGACAAATGATTTGAAAGTTGCAAAAGCATCACTCTTGTCACTAAGAAAGAATACCCATGTGTATCTTGTGAAATCATCTACTATCACAAATCCATATTTATTTCCACCAATGCTTGTGTATGTGGTTGGTCCAAATAAGTCCATGTGCAACAACTCAAATGCCTTGCATGTACTCATGATGCTCTTCTTTGGATGAGGGTTGCCAACTTGCTTTCCGGCTTGACATGCACTACAAAGCTTGTCTTTCTTAAATGTGACATCTTTCAAGCCTCTAACAAGATCATGCTTGACTAACTTGTTTAATTGTTTCATTCCAACATGACCAAGCCTTCTATGCCATAACCAACCCATGCTAGATTTAGTGAGCAAGCATGTTGACAATTTAGCTTCACTAGCATTGAAATCAACCAAGTATAGATTCTCATATCTAAAGCCTTTGAATATCAAGTTAGAGCTATCTACACTTATGATCTCTACATCATCAACTCCAAATATGCATTTGAAACCAAGATCACAAAGTTGAGCTACGGATAGCAAACTGAAGTTCAAGCTCTCTACTAAAAGCACATTGGAAATGCTCAAGTCATTGGATATAGCAATTTTACCAAGCCCTTTGACCTTGGCTTTGCCATTGTCACCAAATGTGATACTATCAACACCATTGTCATCATTTGGATTGATTGAACTGAACATTCTTGAATCACTGGTCATGTGTTGTGTGCACCCACTATCAAGTATCCAATGCCTTCCTCCGGCTTTATAATTTACCTACAAAACAAATCAATATTTCTTAGGTACCCATACTTGTTTGGGTCCTTGGAGGTTAGTGACTAAGCTTTTTGGTACCCAAATGGCCTTCTTCTTTGGACCCACAATTGGTGTACCAACAAACTTAGCATGCACACCCTTCTCACCCTTGGTAAGCACATAACAAGAATCAAATGGAATGTAAGATACATTAGCATTTTTCTTGTTCTTGTTCACTTTATTGCAATTAAGCTCTAGGTGCCCAACTTGATTGCATTTGTTGCAATACCAACCATTGCTCTTCACAAAGCTAGGCTTGTGAGATGCAAAGGCCGCCTTGCCTTTCTTGGGGGTATAGCCTAATCCCTCTTTGTTGAGAGAAAACCTTTGGCTACCCAAGCACTTTAGCAAGCGGGCCTCACCACCATAGGCCTTGCCTAGGGCATGAGTGAGCTCATCCACCTCTCTCTTGAGAGTCTCATTCTCAACCTTTAGTGAGGTATCACAAGTGACACTAACACTAGAAGTAGAGGTAGAGTTGGTGGTGGTGGATGAAGACCTACAAGAAGAGTTAGTGGCAACAACAATAGGTGGGTTGGGTGATTCTTTAATTAAGTCACATGTTGTGCCCACATCACATGATACAACAACCTTTTACCTGTTCTCTTCTAACAACAAGGATAGAGCTTTCTCAAGCTTGGTGTGAGCCTTGCCAAGCTTCTCATGGGCTTCCACTAGCCTCTCATGATTAGCATTGAGCTCATCAAAGGATTGCTCAAGAGCTTTTAACTTCTTGGCCAATTCTTTGCACTTCTTGTTTTTAGATTGAATGAGAGATTCAGCTTGTTCTAACATGTCCATGAGTTGTTCATTAGTGAATTCATTTTCATCATCACTATCACTATCATGTTCATGTTCACTTTCACTTTCATCATATTGTACCTTGTGGCCCTTGGCCATGAAGCATGAAGGAGTGTCGAAGAGTGATGGCTTGTTGATAGCAATGCTTGCAAGTGCCTTCTTTTCGGATGATTTGTCATCATCGCTTGAGTCATCATCTGAGGAGGCATCACTATCCCATGTCACAACATAGGATCCACCCTTCTTCTTCTTCTTGAAGACCATCTTCTTCTCTTTCTTTTCTTTCTTCTCCTTCTTGTTCTTCTTGTTATGCTCATCATTGTCACTATTGTAAGGACAATCCGCCACAATATGATCGGGGCTCTTGCACTTGTAGCATAGCCTCACATATTCCTTGTTCTTGGAGTTGTCCCTTCTTCCTTGTATGGTAGCCCTTTTCCTTCATCATCTTGCCAAACTTGCGGATAAAGAGTGCTAGTGCTTCATCATCACTATCATCATTGGAACACTCCTCATCACTTGATTCTTCCTTGTTCTTGCTCTTGGATGAAGAGCTAGCTTTGAATGCTACACTCTTCTTCTTCTTCTTCTTATCATCATCATCCTTCTTCATGACCTCATCATCATCATTGTCATTATACTGATCTTCGGTCATGACATCTCCAAGTACCTCATTTGGAGATACACCTGTCAATCCACCTCTAAAGATGATTGTTCTCAATGTCTTGAACCTCTTGGGCAAGCACATCAAGAACTTGTGAATGAAGTCCTCATCCTTCACTTTATCACCAAGGCCCGTGAGGTCATTGATGATGACTTGGAGCCTATAGAACATTTTTGGAATTGACTCATCATCCTTCATATTGAAGTTTGATAGCTTGTCCTTGAGCATGTACAACTTGGCACTTTTTACCGTTGTAGGGTTTAGGGTTTGTCCACACTTCACTTGCCTTCTCAAGATCTTTGACTTGTTCAAATACCTTTGAATCAATGCCATTATAGTTGTGTTGAGAGCCATTGTATTGCATTGCTTGTTTGCTCTCTCATTGTCGGTGGGGTTAGCAGGGTCAAGGATCACAAAATCATTCTCCATGACTTCCCACACTCTATCATTGATTGATCCAAGATACATTTTCATTTTTCTCTTCCAATAGTCAAAAGAACTTGTGCCATCAAAGAACGGTGGTTTGCCCCCAACATGGTTGAACACTATTTGAGCCATAATTTGAGCACCGAGGTTGTTAAGCCTTCACAAAACGGTGACCACGGCTCCGATACCACTTGAAAGGTCCTAATATGGCTAGAGGGGGGTGAATAGCCTATTTAAAAATCTACAAACTCACTAGAGCAAGAGGTTAGTAGATAACAAGCATAGCTTTTTGCTCTAGCTCTAAAGGGGTGTTTGCCAGCCTCCTATCCAACAATTCTAGTTGCTATGATCACTATGCACACAAGAGCTATGTCACTACTTACACTAGAGAGCTATCTAAAGTTTCTATACAAGTAAGTAAGCTACTCTAGTTTCTGGGAATGTAAGAGAGATGGTTTGATCTTTATACCGCCACGTAGAGAGGATGAACCAATCAATAATATGAAGTCCAATCACCGGGAGAAATCCAATGAACAATCACAATGGAGACACACAATTTTCTCCCGAGGTTCGCGTGCTTGCTGGCACGCTACATCCCTGTTGTGTCGACCAACACTTGGTGGTTCGGCGGCTAAGATGTGTAGCACGAACGTCGTCCTCAGTAGGACACCACAAGAACTGACCCACAAGTGAGGTAACTCAATGACACGAGCAATCCACTAAAGTTACCTTTCGGCTCTCCACAAGGAAGGTACAAGACCCCTCACAATCACCAGGAGATGTCCACGAACAATCACCAATTCGTGCCAATGCTCCTCCGCTGCTTCGAGCCGTCTAGGTGGCGGCAACCACCAAGAGTAACAAGAAAACCGCAGCCAAATCGATCCCCAAGTGCCACTAGATGCAATCACTCAAGCAAATGCACTTGGAATCACTCCCAATCTCACAAAGATGAATAATCTATGAAGGAGATGAGAGGGAGGTGTTTGCTTAGGCTCACAAGGATTAAAGTATGCTAGAATGCCAAGAGAGAAAGCCGGCCAACAACTATTTATAAGCTCCTCAAAATAAATAGAGCCGTTGGCTCTTTCACTTGGCTAAAAACAGGGTCACCTGACGAACCGCAGGGGCACTGGACGCTCAACCCCTGTGTCTGGTGCTCCAGAAACAGCCACGTGTTGCCCTATCCACTTTCGCGTGTTGATCTCTAACGATCACCTGCAGAGCACCGGACGCGCTCAAGTTGGCACCGGACGCGTCCGGTACTCACCGGACTTAAACTCAGGGAGGTCTGCAAACTCGCGGGGTCACCGGACGCTGAGCACAGACCGTCCGGTGCTCACTGGTCTCATACCCAGAGAGCATTGCAAAAGCACAGAACACTGGACTCAAAACACCAGACGCTCAAACAGGGTCTAACCTGCGTCCTGTGCTGGGCGTCCGGTCCCTAACCCTAGTTGAGCTAGGCACTGCCTACACACCGGACGCACAGACACAGCGTCTGGTGCCTCTGAGCCAGCGTCCGGTGAGTGTTTCTCAGCGAGAAACACTCCCGCGACTTCTCTAATTTTCCCACCGGTGCAATAGAAAAAATTGCACGTCATTTTCTTAAAAAAGCGCTGAATCCCGCCGAGCAAGCTCGGTGGGAGGGGGAGAGGAACCCATCCTCTCTCTACCCTTCAAACTCCACCTCCTTTTCAAAGTGTGCCAACACCACAATGTGTAAACCAACATGTGCACGTGTGTTAGCATTTTTACAAATATTTTCTTCAAAGGAGTTCAGTTAGCTCAGTAGGTTCTAAATGCATGCACATGAATAATGACACCTAGTGGCACTTGATAACCGCTTAGCAAAAGAATTCCCCTCTTTATAGTATGGCTATCTATCCTAAATGTGATCACACCCTCTATGGTGTCTTGATCACCAAAACCAAAACCCTAAGCAATACCTTTGCCTTGATCTCCATAGGGTTTTGTTTTTCTCTTTCTTCTTTTCCATGTTGAGCACTTGATCATCTTGTGGTCATCACCATCATCACCATGATCATCTCTTGCTCCATCACTTGGCATGTACCAACCTCATTAAGTCTACACACACTTAGTATAGAGGTTAGTACTAGGGTTTCATCAATTATCCAAAACCAAACTAGGGCTTTCAACAGTTTGTGCCTAATGCACCATAGTCTAAGAAACCATTTTGGACGCACCTGTTGGTACTCCTAGGTGAAGAGGCTCAAGTGGAAGCTCAGTTCGGTCTTTTTGGAGATAGTGCTAATCTTGATGCAACATAGGTGCACGGTTTGCATGGAATGTACCATATGCTCAAAAATCAATTTGGACGCACTAGATGGAAGACCTAGATGATGTGTGTCATATGGAATCTCGCTTTGGTCTGTTTGGAGATAGTGTTGGTTTCGGTGCAAGATATGTGCACGATTTGCACCTAATGCACCATAGGCTGAGAAACCATTTTAGACGCACCTAATGGTACTCCTTGGTGAAGAGGCTCAAGTGGAAGCTCGATGTGGTCTATTTGGAGATAGTGCTAATCTTGATGCAAGATAGTTGCATGGTTTGCATGGAACATACCATATGCTCAGAAATCAATTTTAACGCACCGGATAGAACTCCTAGATGACGTGTGTCATATGGAATCTTGCTTCATTTTGTTTGCAGACAGTGTTAGTTTCGGTGAGTGCACGGTTTGCGCCTAATGCACCATAGGCTAAGAAACCATTTTTGATGCACTCAATGATACTCCTAGGTGAAGAGGATCAAGTGGAAGCTTGGTTTGGTCTGTTTGGAGATAGTGCTAATCTTGATGCTAGATAGGTGCACAGTTTGCATGGAACATACCATATGCTCGGATATCAATTTGGACGCACCTAATGGAACTCCTAGATGACGTGTGTCATATGGAATCTTGCTTCGGTTTGTTTAGAGACAGTTCTAGTGTCGGTGCAAGATAGGTGCACGGTTTGCACCTAATACACCATAGGCTAAGACACCATTTTGGATGCACTTGATGGTACTCCTAGGTGAAGAGGCTCAAGTGAAAGCTCGGTATGATATGTTTGGAGATAGTGCTAATTTTCATGTAAGATAGGTGCATGGTTTGCCTGGAACGTACCATATGCTTGAAAATCAATTTGGACACACCCGATGGAAACTCCTAGATGATGTGTGTCATATGTAATCTCGCTTTGGTCCATTTGGAGAAAGTGTTAGTTTTGGTGCAATTTGCGCCTAATGGACCATAGGCTAAGAAACAATTTTGGATGCACCCGATGGTACTCCTAGGTAAAGGGGCTCAAGTAAAAGCTCAGTTTGGTCTGTTTGGAGATACTGCTAATCTTGATGCAAGATAGTTGCACGGTTTGCATGTAACTTACTATATGCTTGGAAATCAATTTGGACGCACCCAGTGGAACTCCTAGATGACGAGTGTCATATGGAATCTCACTTCAGTCTGTTTGGAGACAATGTTAGATTCAGTGCAACATAGCTGCACGGTTTGTGCCTAATGCACCATCGGCTAAGAAACAATTTTAGATGCACCCGATGGTACTCCTAGGTAAAGGGGCTCTAGTGAAAGCATAGTTTGTTCTGTTCGAAGATAATGCTAATCTTTATGCAAGATTGGTGCACGTTATGCACGGAATGTACCATATGCTCAGAAATCAATTTGGACGCACCCGATGAACTCCTAGATGACGTGTGTCATATGGAATCTCACTTCGGTCTGTTTGGAGATAGTGTTCGTTTCGGTGCAAGATTGGTGCATGGTTTCCGCCTAATGCACCATAGGCTAAGAAACCATTATGGAAGCACCCAATGGTACTCCTAGGTGAAGAGGCTCAAGGGAAAGCTTGCTACGATCTGTTTGGAGATAGTGCTAATCTTCATGTAAGATAGGTGCACGGTTTGTATGGAATGTACCATATGCTTGAAAATCAATTTGGACGCACCCGATAGAACTACTAGATGATGTGTGTGATGTGATATCTCGCTTTGGTCTATTTGCAGATAGTGTTAGTTTCAGTGCAAGATAGGTGCACGGTTTGTGCCTAATGCACCATACTCTAAGAAGATATTGCACGGTTTGTGACTAATGCACCATACTCTAAGAAATGATTTTGGACGCACCCGATGGTACTCCTAGGTGAAGGGGCTCAAGTGAAAGCTCAGTTTGGTCTGTTTGGAGATAGTGCTAATCTTGATGCAAGATAGGTGCACGGTTTGCATGGAGTGTACCATATGCTTAGAAATCAATTTAGTTGCACACGATAGAACTCTAAGATGACGTGTGTCATATGGATCTCACTTCGGCCCATTTGGAGATAGTGTTAGTTTTGGTGCAAGATAGGTGCACAGTTTGTGTCTAATGCACCATAGGCTCAGAAACCGTTGTGGAAGCACCTAATGATACCTCTATGTGAAGAGGCTCAAGTGAAAGCTCAGTACAATCTATTTGGAGATAGTGTTAGTTTTGGTGCAAGATAGGTGCACGGTTTGTTCCTAATGCACCATACTCTAAGAAAACATTTTTGATGCACCCGATGGTACTCCTAGCTGAAGAGGCTCAAGTGGAAGCTCGGTTCGGTCTATTTGGAGATAGTGCTAATCTTGATGCAAGATAGTTGCACGGTTTGCATGGAGCGTACCATATGCTCGGAAATCAATTTAGACGCACCTGATGGAACTCCTAGATGACATGTGTCATATAGAATCTCGTATTGGTCTATTTGGATACAGTGTTAGTTTTGGTGCAAGATATTGCACGGTTTGTGCCTAATGCACCATAGCTAAGAAACCATTTTGGACGCACCTATTGGTACTACTAGGTGAAGAGGCTCAAGTGGAAGCTTGGTTCGGTCTGTTTGGCGATAGTGCTAATCTTGATGCAAGATAGGTGCATGGATTGCATGGAATGTCCCAGATGCTTGGAAATCAATATGGATACACCCGATGGTACTCCTAGATGAAGTGTGTCATATGGAATCTCGCTTCGGTCCGTTTGGAGACAATATTAGTTTTAGTTCAAGATAGGTGCACAGTTTGCGCGTAATGCACCATGGTCTAAGAAACCATTTTGGACACACCTGTTGGCACTCCTGGGTGAAGAGGCTCAAGTGGAATCTCAGTTTGGTCTATTTGGAGATAGTGCTAGTCTTGATGCAAGATAGGTGCATGCTTTGCATGGAACATACCATATGCTTGG
Source organism: Sorghum bicolor (assembly GCF_000003195.3). Classification (NCBI taxonomy): domain Eukaryota; kingdom Viridiplantae; phylum Streptophyta; class Magnoliopsida; order Poales; family Poaceae; genus Sorghum; species Sorghum bicolor. The sequence goes on from NC_012875.2 coordinate 22,909,030, forward strand.
ACATCAATACCATACGCACCTGATGAAACTCCTAGATGATGTGTGTCATATGAAATCTCGCTTTGGTCTATTTGGAGATAGTGTTAGTTTCGGTGCAAGATATATGCACGGTTTGTGGCAAATGCACCATAGGCTAAGAAACCATTTTAGAAGCACCCGATGGTACTCCTAGTTGAAGAGGCTCAAGTGGAAGCTCGGTTTGGTCTATTCAGAGATATTGCTAATCTTGATGCAAGATAGGTGCACTATTTGTGTGGAACATATCATATGCTCGGAAATCAATTTGGACACACCCAATGAAACTCCTAGATGATGTGTGTCATATGGAATCTTGCTTCGGTCTGTTTAGAGACAGTGTTAGTTTCGGTGCAAGATAGGTGCACGATTTGTGCCTAATGTGATGTGTGTCACATGGAATCTAGCTTCGATCTGTTTGGAGACAGTGTTAGATTCAGTGCAAGATAGGTGCACGGTTTGCGCCTAATGCACCATAGGCTAAGAAACGATTTTTGACGCACCCGATGGTACTTCTAGGTAAAGGGCTCAAGTGAAAGCTCGGTTTGGTCTGTTTGGAGATAGTGCTAATCTTGATGCAAGATAGGTGCACGGTTAGCATGGAATGTACCATATGCTCAAAAATCAATTTGGATGCACCCGATAGAACTCCTAGATGACGTGTGTCGTACGGAATCTCACTTTAGTCCATTTAGAGATAGTGATAGTTCTGGTGTAAGATAGGTGCACGGTTTCCGCCTAATGCACCATAGGCTCACAAACCATTGTGGAAGCACCTGATGGTACTCCTAGGTGAAGAGGCTCAAGTGAAAGCTCGGTACGATCTATTTGGAGATAGTGCTAATCTTCATGTAAGATAGGTGCATGGTTTGCATGGAACATACCATATGCATGAAAATCAATTTGGACGCACCCGATAGAACTCCTATCTCGCTTTGGTCAGTTTGAAGATTGTGTTAGTTTCGGTGTAAGATGGTGTATGGTTTGTGCCTAATGCACCATACTCTAAGAAGATATTGCACGGTTTGTGCCTAATGCACCATACTCTAAGAAATGATTTTGGACGCACCCGATGGTACTCCTAGGTGAAGGGGCTCAAGTGAAAGCTCGGTTTGTTCTGTTTGGAGGTAGTGCTAATCTTGATGCAAGATAGGTGTATGGTTTGCGTAGAATGTCCCATATGCTCGGAAATCAATTTAGATGCACCTAATGGAACTCCTAGATGACGTGTGTCATATGGAATCTCACTTCAGTCCGTTTGGAGACAATATTAGTTTCAGTGCAGGATAGGTGCACAGTTTGCGCCTAATGCACCATAGTCTAAGAAACCATTTTGAATGCACCTGTTGGTACTCCTAGGTGAAGAGGATCAAGCGGAAGCTCGGTTCGGTCTGTTTCGAGACAGTGCTAACCTTAATGCAAGATTGGTGCATAGTTTGCATGGGACATACCTTATGCTTGGAAAACAATTCGGATGCACCCGATGGAACTCCTAGGTGACGTGTGTCGTATGGAATCTCGCTTCGGTCTGTTTGGAGACAGTGTTAGTTTCGGTGCAATATAGATGCACGGATTGTGCCTAATGGACCACAGGCTAAGAAATCATTTTGGATGCACCTATTGGTACTCCTAGGTGAAGAGGCTCAAGTGGAAGCTCGGTTCGGCCTGTTTGGAGATAGTGCTAACCTTGATGCAAGATAGGTGCATGGTTTGCATGGAATGTTCCATATGCTCGGAAATAAATTTGGATGCACCCGATGGAACTCCTAGGTGATGTGTATCATATGGAATCTCGCTTTAGTCCGTTTGGAGACAATATTAGTTTTAGTGCAAGATAGGTGCACAGTTTGCACCTAATGCACCATAGTCTAAGAAACTGCACCTGTTGGTACTGTTAGTTGAAGAGGCTCAAATGGAAGCTCGGTTTGGTCTGTTTCGAGACAGTGCTAATCTTAATGCAAGATGGGTGTACAGTTTGCATGAAACGTACCATATGCTCAGAAATCAATTTGGACGCATCCGTTGGAACTCCTAGATGACGTGTATCATACGGAATCTCGTTCGGTCTGTTTGGAGAGTGTTAGTTTCAGTGCAAGATAGGTGCATGGTTTGCGCCTAATGCACCATAGGCTAAAAAATCATTTTGGACTCACGCGATGGTACTCCTAGGTGAAGAGGCTCAAGTGAAAGCTCGGTTCGATCTATTTGGAGATAGTGCTAATCTTGATGCAAGATAGGTGTACAGTTTGCATGGAAAGTACCATATGCTCAGAAATCAATTTGGACGCACCTGATGGAACTCGTAGATGATGTGTGTCATATGGAATCTCGCTTTGGTCCGTTTTATGATAGTGTTAGTTTTGGTGCAAGATAGGTGCACAGTTTGCGCCTAATGCACCATAGTCTAAGAAACCATTTTAGAAAATCTGTTGGTACTCAAAGCTGAAGAGGCTCAAGTGGAAGCTTGGTCCGGTCTGTTTGGAGATAGTGCTAATCTTGATACAAGATAGGTGCATGGTTTGCATGGAACGTACCATATGCTTGGAAAGCAATTTGGACACACCCAATGGAACTCCTAGATGATGTGTGTCATATGGAATCTTGCTTCAGTCCGTTTGGAGACAATATTAGTTTTGGTGCAAGATAGGTGCACAGTTTGCACCTAATGCACCATAGTCTAAGAAACCATTTTGAACGCACCTATTGATACTCCTAGGTGAAGAGGCTCAAGTGGAAGCTCGGTTTGGTCTGTTTCGAGACTGTGCTAATCTTAATGCAAGATAGGTGCACAATTTGCATGAAACGTACCATATGCTCACAAATCAATTTGGACGCACCCATTGGAACTCCTAGATGACATGTATCATATGGAATCTCGTTCGGTCTATTTGGAGAGTGTTAGTTTCAGTGCAAGATAGGTGCACGGTTTGCGCCTAATGCACCATAGGCTAAAAAACCATTTTGGACACACCTGATGGTACTCCTAGGTTAAGAGGCTTAAGTGAAAGCTCGGTTCGGTCTATTTGGAGATAGTGCTAATCTTGTTGCAAGAAAGGTGTACAGTTTGCGTGGAAAGTACCATATTCTCAGAAATCAATTTGGACGCACCTGATGGAACTCGTAGATGACGTCTGTCATATGGAATATCGCTTTGGTCTGTTTGAAGATAGTGTTAGTTTTGGTGCAAGATAGGTGCACAGTGT
>NC_012875.2:22912974-22914329 GCF_000003195.3 Sorghum bicolor
GAGATAGTGCTAATCTTGATGTAAGATAGGTGCACGGTTTGCATAGAATCTACCATATGCTTAGAAATCAGTTTGGATGCACCCGATAGAACTCTTAGATGATGCGTGTCATATGGAATCTCACTTCGGTCCACATGGAGATAGTTTTAGTTTCGGTGCAAGATAGGTGCTCGGTGTGCATGAAACATACCATATGCTTGAAAATCAATTTGGACACACCCGATATAACTCCTAGATGATGTGTGTCATCTGATACCTCACTTTGGTCCATTTGGAGAAACTGTTAATTTTTGGTGCAAGATTGGTGCACGGTTTGTGCCTAATACACCATACTCTAAGAAACCATTTTGGACGCAACCGATGGTACTCTCCGCTGAAGAGGCTCAAGTGGAAGCTCGGTTGGGTCTATTTGGAGATAGTGCTAATCTTGACGCAAGATAGTTGCATAGTTTGCATGGAACATACCTTATGCTCAGAAATCAATTTGGACGCATCCGATAGAACATCTAGATGATGTGTGTCATATGTAATCTTGCTTTGGTCCATTTAGAGAAAGTGTTAGTATCGGTGCAAGATAGGTGCACAGTTTGCGCCTAATGCACCGTAGGCTAAGAAACCATTTTGGACACAACCGATGGTACTGCTAGGTGAAGTGGCTCAAGTGAAAGCTCGGTTCAGTCCATTTGGAGATAGTGCAACTCTTGATGCAAAATAGGTGCACAGTTTACATAGAACATATCATATGCTTGAAAATCAATTTGGACGCACCAGATGGAAGTCCTAGATGACGTGTTTCATATAGAATCTCGTTTAGGTCCATTTGGAGACAGTGTTAGTTTTGGTGCAAGATAGGTGCATAGTTTGTGCGTAATGCACCATAGCCTAAGAAACCATTTTGGGCGCACCTGTTGGTACTCCTAGATGAAGAGGCTCAAGTGCAAGCTGGGTTCGGTCTGCTTAGAGATATTGCTAATCTTGATGCAAGATAGGTGCATGGTTTGCATGGAACGTACCATATGCTCAGAAATCAATTTGGATGCACCCGATGGAACTCCTAGATGACGTGTGTCATATGGAATCTCGGTTTGGTCTGTTTGGAGATAGTTTTAGTTTCGGTGCAAAATAGGTGCACAGTTTGTGTCTAATGCACCATAGTCTAAGAAACCATTTTGGACGCACCTGTTGGTCTGAGGTGAAGAGGCTCAAGTGGAAGCTCGGTTCGGTCTATTTCGTGATGGTGCTAATCTTGATGCAAGAAAGGTGCACGGTTTGCATGGAACTTACCATATGCTCAAAAATCAATTTGGACGCACCCGATGGAACTTCTACATGACGTGTGTCATATGGAATCTTCC